>NC_133770.1:275784988-275845022 GCF_003597395.2 Chelonoidis abingdonii
AAACGTGCGCGGTGCTCGGCAGCGTGCCTCTCCCCGGCACCGCAAACGCCGTGGTGCCAGCAGCGCGCCTCTCCTCATCTCTACCCAGACATTGAGCACTGCTCATCCTGTCACCAAAGGTTTCCTGAAGGGGTGCTAAACCCTATATCCAGATGTTAAGTCACTACCCTCCATGGAATCTTCACCTAGTATTGTCCTGTTTAACTCACCAACCCTTTGAGCCTTAGCCACTGCTCCCTTTTGCACCTTTCAATGAAACAGCCCTTGGTGGCCATTACTCCTCCAGATGGGCAGGCGAGATAGCAGCTCTTGCGGCGGATCCACCATGTGCCCTTCTTCAAGGACAGAGTTGTTCTGCGTTTACACCCAAAAATTTCTTCCAAAAGTTCATGCCCCTTTTCACCTCAAGAACCAATACAGTTACCAACTTTCTTCCCGAAACCACACGCAACTCCTTGTGGCCACGATGCACACACCTGATGTGCGGAGGCCTTGTCCTTTATCTGGACAGAACACGACCTTCCGAGGCTCACCTGGACTCTTTGTCTCTATTGCGGACATTCAGGGCATGGCTATCTCTGCTCAGAGGCCTCGAGATGCATCTCTGAGGCACACGTCTCTGTTATCAGATAGGGAACGTTACACCTCCGGCATTGATTGGGACACATTCCACTGGATCTGTATCTACCCCTGTACCTTCCTACGCAGAGTACCCTTGTCAGACATCTGTAGGGCGGCCACCTGGTCCTCCCACCATACTTCATTACTCACTATGCCCTTACTGAGAGCCCTCTCTGACACTCGATTAGGCAGGGCAGTATTGCTACGGCATTCCTGCCAGATCCGAAGTCCTACCTCCTTGAGATACACGCTTTGAAGTCACCTAAAGTGAGCACCCACAGGGACATCTCTCGAAGAAGAAGAGGAGGTACTCACCTTGTGCAGTAACTGACGTTCTTCGAGATGAGTGCCCTGAGGGTCTGCCGGAATTTTTGGCTGGTGGCAGCGAGATCAAATCTGAGCTGGTAATTAAGCTTAGAGGGGTTCATGCTAGCTTCTCAGGTTATGAACGCTAAGGTTCAAATCGGAGTAGGAAAGCTACGACAGGTGCCAGAGTCAAAGGTGCCGGAGAAGAGGAGAGCTTGTATTTCAGCTGCACTCTACTTTCATCTCCAGGCCTAGAAGACTTCAGTGCCAGCGCCCTTCCTCTCTCGGTGGTCTGCTTAGAGATCTTATGCCTCTTCTTAGGTACCGGGGACAATGAGCTGCGTTGGGAATCAAGCAACATAAGAGGTGCACTCCTAAGCGATGCTGACCAACTGGACTCTGACAGAGATCTCAGGGCCACCTCCATGAGTAAAAACTTTAGTCTGGCTTCTGTGTCTTTCCTTGTCCGAGGCTTAAAGTCTTTGCAGGTCTGACAAACAATCCTGAATTTGAACTTCCCCTAAACATTTCAAGCAGCTTGAGTGTGAGTCCCTCATGGGCATTGGCCTAGCACAAGAGAGAGAGGTCTTGAAGCCTGGTGATCAAGACATCCCTCAGTACTGAGTAATGGAAAACACCCCAAACTGGGGACGAAAAAGGAAAACATACTTAGTTCATACTGTAAATAGTGTATTAACACTACATATCTAGAAAAATATCTACAGTTAATTTACAATGAACACACTGAGAGAGCACTTGCTAAGGCAAGTCAAGCAATTCCAATGACCGTCATAGGCAGTAAAAAGGAATTGAGGGAGTTTGGGTTCCTTTATACTGGCCTGCAGGGCATGCAGCAGCAAAGAACACTTGAGCCGCTTCTATAGTACCTATGAGGGAAAAATTTCCGATGACTGTGCACGAGGTACACACAGTGCGGATTAATGATTTTGCCGCCCCTAGGCCCTGAAATAATTGCCGCCCCGCCCCGACTCCACCCTTTCCCCACCCCCATTCCAACCCTTTCCTCAAAGTCCCCGCCCCAACTCTGCCCCCTTCCTGCCCCTATTGGATCCCTTCCCCAGCCCTGCCTCTTCCCCCAGCGTGTCATGTTCCCCCTCCTCCCCTTTCCCTCCCTGCCCCACAAAACAGCTGTTTTCGTGGCGCAAGTGCTGGGAGGCAGGGGAGAGAAAAAGGACATGGCAGCACGCTTGCGGAGGAGGCAGAAGCGAGCTGGAGTGGCGGGGCAGGGAGGTGAGCTTCTCCGTGGGTGCTCAAATTTGCCACCCCTGCACATTTGCTGCCCTAGGCGATAATACGCAGCTGGTACACATACACCAAGAGTGGAATGGCCATGTGCAGTCACTCGAAGAACTTGAACTGCCTGTCTAGAATAGGAGGGACAAAAACAAACACAATTTTAGGCTTATTTGTGTATTTGCATATAAATCTGAAAATAAGTATCAGCCTCCACACCTACAAACAGAGCTGCAATGAGGAGATCCAGCACGTAGATCAGAAAATCGTCATTATGTTAACCATGGAGGTCAATGACGTTCAGGCTGCAGAGTATGATGTGTGTTAAAATATGCTGCTTCACTGTGAAGTAAGGCAAAGTGCACCATTTGCTAAATTTTGTCTTTATGAAAGAACCTCATTGGTAATCAGTAAACACTGGGTAAAATCTACTCTGCTCTGATAACTGTTACCACTTTCAATGAACAATTAATAAAAATGAGCTAACTTCAGCACTGATAGGCCATTTTTAATGACTAATATTTGCAGAGATGACTAAGTTGAGAATTCTTTGTGTAGCCAATTTGCCTGCTGGCCCATTTTTGTTGGATTATTTTTATTTTTTTCATACACCTTCTTCAAAGGCTTTAAGATTGTCAGTGCAATTGCACAGATGTCAATGGTCAGAGAGTGACAGAAAGCTGCCAATACCTGTGCCCTGCTCCAATTCACACCACAGAGAGCAGACTGTCACACTTAAAGGGGACTGTTTCTGACAGCTGTGGAGATATAATTTAGCACTGAGAGCACTTGAGACCTTCTGCACTTATTTCAGGCTTGATAAACCATCAAGAAAACCTGCAGATTATCTCATTAAATAGCTCTACCAGAAGCAAGTCTAATCAGACTTTTCTAGCTGAAAACACTTTGAGAAACCTCATTGCTGCCTTCCTCAGCTTCCTCATAAGCCAGCTGTAAGTTTACATTTCAAGTCACTTATAAAAAATTTAAATCTTTTATTTTTTATTTGCAGAGTGACACTCAGTGAGTTAACCAGCCATGATGGCATTCTATGTGCAAGTGTTGATACATTTGATCGCCTGAACATTGCATATTTATCATAACCCACACACATTCTTTGCATATCTTTCTTTGGACTGTTATGCTTTCACAAGATGTGCTTGTGTCTTGGAGATTAGAATCTTAGAAGGCACAGTTGAGAAGTTTGAGATTGTGGAGTAAATTGGCTGGACCCTTCTGCTAAAATGGTCAGCAGTGAAATAGAAGAGTGTGCAGAAAGTAGCCCACAAAAATGATTTGAGGATTAGAGAAGCTGAAAGAGCTCAATTTATTTATCAAAGTAGGCTGATTTTATTAGAGTATATCGGTACCTTCACAGAGAGAATATAGGGTATTAAAGAGCTTTTTAGTTTAGTTGAGAATGAACCAGTGACTGGAAGCTGAAGCTAGACAAATTCAAACTAGAAAATAAGGCACAATCTAACAGTGAGTGGTTAAACATTGGAACAAGTTTCCAAGCAAAGTGGATTCTCCATTTCTTGCTATCTTCAAATAAAGAATGTATGACATTCTGGAAGAATACTTTAGTCCAGCAGTTCTCAAATTGTGGGGTGGGACCCCAAAGTGGGTCATGACCCTGTTTTAATGGGGTCACCAGGGCTAGTATTAACTTGCTAAGGCTTGGAGCCAAAGCCCAAGCCCCCATCACCTGGGGCCAAAATCCAAGGGCTTCAGCTGTGCCCCTCCCTGCCCAGGACAGTAGGGCTCAGGCTTAGATTCCCCCCCTACCCCCCGCCCCCATTTTGGGATCATGTAGTAACTTTTTATGTCAGAAGGAGTCCCAGTGCAATGATGTTAAATTGGAAAAGATGGGGATGAATGTGAAAGTTGTAAGGTGGATAAGGAACTGGTTAAAGGGGAGACTCCAGCGGGTCGTACTGAAGGGTGAACTGTCAGGCTGGAAGGAGGTTACTAGCGGAGTCCCTCAAGGATCGGTTTTGGGACCGATCTTATTTAACCTATTTATTACTGACCTTGGCACAAAGAGCGGGAATGTGTTAATAAAGTTTGCTGATGACACGAAGCTGGGGGGTATTGCTAACACGGAGAAGGACCGGGATACTATTCAGGAAGATCTGGACCACCTTGTACACTGGAGTAATAGTAATAGGATGAAATATAATAGTGAAAAGTGCAAGGTCATGCACTTAGGGATTAATAATAAGAATTTTAGATATACGTTGGGGACGCATCAGTTGGAAACGACGGAGGAGGAGAAGGACCTTGGGGTATTGGTTGATAGCAGGATGACTATGAGCCGCCAATGTGATATGGCTGTTAAAAAAGCAAATGCGGTTTTAGGATGCATCAGGCGAGGTATTTCCAGCAAGGAGAAGGAGGTGTTAGTGCCGTTATATACGGCGCTGGTGAGACCCCACCTGGGATATTGTGTGCAGTTCTGGTGTCCCATGTTTAAGAAGGATGAATTCAAACTGGAACAGGTTCAGAGACGGGCTACTAGGATGATCCGAGGAATGGAAAATCTGCCTTATGAAAGGAGACTCAAAGAGCTTGGCTTGTTTAGCCTGGCCAAAAGAAGGCTCCGGGGGGATATGCTTGCTCTATATAAATATATCAGGGGGATTAACGTTAGGGAGGGAGAGGAATTATTTAAGTTTAGTACTAATGTAGGCACGAGGACGAATGGGTACAAACTGGATATTAGGAAGTTTAGACTTGAAATTAGACGAAGGTTTCTAACCATTAGGGGAGTGAAGTTCTGGAACAGCCTTCCGAGGGAAGTAGTGGGGGCAAAAGACTTATCTGGCTTTAAGATTAAGCTTGATAAGTATATGGAGGGGATGTTATGATGGGATAGTTTAATTTGGGCAATTGATTTTGGATTATCGGCAGATAAGTCTGCTCAATGGTCTGTGAGGGGATGTTGGATGGGATGGGAACTGAGTTACTGCAGAGAATTCTTTCTTGGGTGCTGGCTGGTGAGTCTTGCCCACATGCTCAGGGTTTAGCTGATCGCCATATTTGGGGTCGGGAAGGAATTTTCCTCCAGGGCGGATTGGCAGGGGCCCTGGAGGTTTTTCGCCTTCCTCTGCAGCGTGGGGCATGGGTCGCTTGCTGGTGGATTCCCTGCAGCTTGAGGTCTTCAAATCTCAATTTTGAGGATTTCAATAACTCAGTCATGGGTTCGGGGTTGTTATAAATGTGTATGGGTAGGGTTTTGTGGCCTGCCTTGTGCAGGAGGTCAGACTAGATGATCATATTGGTTCCTTCTGACCTATGAGTCTATGAGTCTAAGTTTGAGAATTCCTGCTTTAGTCAAATACAATTTATTCATTCAGGGTAACTGAGTGAATTGTGGGCATGCATTGTAGAGGTTGGCTAGATAATCTAATCTGTTATACAAGAGTCATTTCAGAGATCTCGTTTTCTTTGCAGGAGCAAAATATTGATACCAAGGTCAAGTTTGATTTTTGGATATGCATGTACATCTCCAGTTGAAATCAGTGGGAGTGGCATGTACATATTAAGAGAGCTGTACAGTTGTCTTACCACAGTGAAGGGTTAAATTTGAAATAAGCAAAAGCATTGGTATAAGGCAGGCTAATTTTAGAGTTGGTTTTGGGAATCTAACCACTACCTATATATGATAATCAGCTGTCTTATATCACTTACCACCACAGGACTTTGGAAATAAAATATTTCAGTGCTAGAATGAAGTTTCCACAACAAATGTCAAAAGCCAATAGTATTGATTCTATAGGATCCAGCCCCCGACAATGCCATTCATTTTCACTGGAAGTCACTACTTCATGATTGACTTCTTAGCAGATGTCCCAAAGAGCACATCTGACATGGTCAGTAGCATGGACTTCAGAAGCAGTTGTCAACTGAGAAACAGATTAAACGGGACAGAATAGAAGATACAAAAAATTGGCAATGGACCCAAAATGATCAAGGATAAGCAAAATGCAATAGACTGGATTGCAACACGCCCTAAAGGCAGCCATTGACAGACACCTGCAGAACTACTCCATGACAAAATCCTGCTCCTGACCAGAAGCAGACAAGTAAGAGGAACATGGAAAGCAAAAGGAGACCTCATGTGTGTAAGGATGTAAGATGCGATGAAAGAATTACTGTTATAAATCTATTGATCTATTTCATTTATAAAGGCCTTCATTCAATTGGTTTAATTCATTCTTCGCTTTGGAATTCTCCAAATCCCTGATCCCAACCTAGGAGATGGAGACAAAACTAATACACACATACAGTATTTTTTTTTTTCCAGTCAGTCTGCACTCCACCAAAGAGTTCATTTCTTAGGCTGGTTAATAGCAAATATTTGTTCTACTCCATTCTACAACATCATTTGTCACATGGCAAGTAGTTCACACGCCACTGAGGTGAAGGGAGGGAAGAATTCAGAGCTTGGCAATTGCACTACACTGACATTTTTTCAATGGGGATAGCATAGGTTGTATCAGAAGTGAAATTAATGCTGGCATGTATTAACAGCCTATCCCATTGCATCTCCCAGATGATCTCATGTAGTTAATGAACAGAAAAGCATGATGTATCCTCTGACTGTGAAAGTGAAGGACTTTGAGACAAGCAGCATTTGCTCATTCCCCTTGTTGGACACTGTCCCTTATGCCCCAGGAGCTCGCAGCCCCACTGCCTCGAGCATTGCACTGGCAGCGCAGTGAGCTGAGGCTGCAGGGGAGGGAGGGGCCGGGGGCTAGCCTCCTGGGCCAGGAGCTCTGGGGCCGGACAGGACAGTCCCATGGCCTGTAGTTTGCCCACCTTTGATTTAAAGTGTTCCTTCCTAATGGAAAAAAGTAATTACACGTTTGAGGGAGTTTAAGAACTAACTTCTCCTCCTAATACCAAAGTAAGCAACATGTCACTGAAAGGTACTCAGACAGGATATAGCACCAGTACATAACAGCTTATAACAATTTTTATTAGAAAAGTTATACATACAGCATCACCTATTTTCAAGAATATCAACCTTGAAAAGCAACAAAAAACAGACTAACAAAATGCATAACAAGAAACTAATGACCTTTCTATAATTAAACACTCAAGTTATCTACAATGTCTTTTTACAAAGGGGCAAATCATGGTTTTACAGGCACATTATGTTGAAAATAAAACTGCAGTAACTATTTTATACAATTAACTTTTTCAACAATTATTAAAACACGGTCATTATGTAGTCTCAATTTTTAAAACATTCACATAATTTTACACTTGAGTATACACTGAAATTTCAGAGTCCCAAAAGAGAATCATTTCACAGAAGTGCCAACATTAAAACCAGAACTTTCAGTGTGAATAATTTTGCCCTAAAAAAGTTAAGACGTGTTTCCATAATCAACATATTCACATAATTTCTGATACTATCTGGTCCTAACAGTAAAGCTTTTATTCTTTATAGTAAAACCCAATAGGACTTATTTTGCAAAGCTGTTAAAATGTTCTGAACAGAGGAGTGTGCATTATTGGAAAAAATTGTTACTAAAACTATAAATATATCTGAAGAGCCATTAATACACTTTACACAGCAACATTTGCTTTAAGTGTAACTATGTCTGCTTACTATATATTTAGTTTGCTGTCCTTTCAGTACAGGTTGTGTCTTGATTTAATTCAATATTTTACAAATGCAAACTATTCAACTTCTCCTATGCTCATCTCCATAGGCTTGCTTAATGTCAGAAAATATACAATCCAGAAGTGTGTTCTTTAAAAAAGTTTGGGGTTTATGTACAGCTCTATCAAACCTAAAGCACATGGATATTTTAAGTTTTAAATGAAATTACTAGAATTATTTGCTGCCTATTAACAGTAGCTAGTCATTATCAGTAGTGGACTGCAATGAGGTGATAAATGAAAAGGAATGTTTTGTCTAAGATGTTTTACACATACTCTGTCCTTCTGCAGAAGTAGGATCAGTTATAGGAAGTGCTTTCCATAGACATCTGTTTTCCTTTAGCATCAAGGGCTACAAAATCCTACTGCAAAAATGACAAAGCAAAATTCACATGCCAGGCACTACCATTCACACTGGCAGCTGCAAGAGACCCATGGTACTCTGGAAGAAAACAGACACAGAAATCTAGGGAAGGAAAATTTCATTACTATGAGAAGCAGACAGAACATATTAGACAAGTTTGGCAAAGTTTTTAATCAGACAATAGGTTGGCCTTTCAGGTTTACTTGTGTAGGTTAAAAATATCATTACTCAATTAAGCTAGTCAAATTATAGTAAGACATTTTCATTGTCACAACATTACATGCACCAATATTGCACACATCTGCTCTGAATAAAACAAACAATCTTTATCTGGGTCCTTGAATTGCTTGTCTTGTTTTTGCAGTTGGAACTCAAGCCATCCACCCCAGCAGTGTCACTAAAAATGAAAAGTGGTAATTTTAAAATACAAGAACCAAAACCAAAAGAAAACCAAGGACTTTGTACAGACAATTAAAATCTAAATTTTCTCCAATGGTCTTGTGGGCCCTACACATGGGGCAATACATATGCACTAGTGAAATTAACACTAGCTATGATGTATCTAACCATTCAAATAATATGGAATCTGGGACCAGGTGTTGCAATGATGTCACTGTATGGCTCTTCTTGTGTCAGCTCTATAGCTTGCTGCTTTTTGAGTACCAAGAAACTGTAGAATTTTGCTGCCGCTTGTTTTCTGTTTGTATTTCTGCACAGCTCAAGCAAACTGATAGATTCTGCTCCAGTCTTCGCAAGAGCCCTCTGGAAAAAAAAAAAAAGAAACACAAAAGTTGGTTGATACCATAAACAATCCCTGCAAAATTCTACATATCCAATTATGATCAACACTGATTAGTACAGAAGTCAAATATTGCAAAAGCTCAAGAGCGTTTTGGCAGCTGTGGGTTTGGTGTCAAGGCACTCATTAATGGGTGCAGGATGTTTTAATCAGCAGGGAGGGGCAACTACATTCAGGATTTGAGGTTCCACTTAATGTCATCCACAGCTGCTGGGGCAGGAGACTTTACTTCTCCTCCAACTCAGGATACATTGGCTCTCAAAGTAATCCCCATTTTAGCAGGGAGCACACCTGTGATAGATGCACCACTAGTTCTGCCAGAAAGAACAATTAGAGAGATATAACAATACATGTGAGATCAAGTAACTTCAATCCTCTGGTAGAATCCCAAGCCACTTAAAGCCATATGCTTGCCTGTGATTCAGTAAGTATTTGGGAGAAGAGGCATATTACAGTAATCAAGTAAAGGACAAGATTTTCAGAAATGACTAGAGATTTTGGGTGCCTGTGTTTTTGGATGCTCAACTTGAGATTATTATTATTATTTTTTTTTAAGGGGGCTTGATTTTCCAACAGTGGGTACTTCTGAAAAAAATCAGACACCTTTCTGGTGAGAGCATCGCAAATCACTCCTTTTTTCAAAATTGCTAGGGTTCAGGAGAATTGAGATTCTCCTAGCCAACAATAATTTTGTAATGACAGACCAAAGTGACAGTTTCTGCTGAACATAAATTACAGTTAGTAGATGTACATGTACAGAACAGTTTGCCTTACAAAGTCTATCGAATGGGAAAAAAATCCATGGATAGTCAAACCAAAACAGAAGTATCCACAAAGGGGTTTGCATGAGTTTAATGAAATTAATTTTATTCCTTTAGTTAAACTGATTCAACTTATAACAGATAAGCCCTAAGGTGGAACTCCGGCATTGTATTCAGAAGGAAGTTAGGATGCTTCTGAACACGAGCTTCATCTGTGAAGAATTTAGTCAAGACAGATTACTGATGTTCAGTTTTCAGAATGAGAAATCTGTGATATCAACTAAAACTTCCATGTATGAAGTGAGCTCACAGGTTCAATGCGACACCAAAAGGAGCTTTTATCAGCAGCTAAAGCCACATTAATATTGCACAGGACAGGCAGGCTTTTAAATAGGGTATTATAAATGCTCTAATCGCCTCTCCCTAAAACAAATATTGGGAAAGTGGGTTATCTTCAGTGTCTGTAGAAATTAAAGAGCTGTCAAATGAATTGAGGGAAAAAAGAATCCAGACCGACAGGTCAAGGAGATCAAGTAACAAGTATAGGGGGCCTTTTTTGTATCAGATCGCAACCATTTTCTGTTCAGATTTGTGCAATCTTATGCCCAAATGCAAACTAGTACTCATGTCAAGCAGCTAGGGTTCAGACAACTGATCAGAAACCCACCCCCTCTCCCCAAGAATTATGCCTACAAAGGGATGACTTCTAGACTGAGATGTAGCAAGGTGATTTGATTCGGGGAGTTCAGTTCAAACTTACCTACTGACCTCCCCAACAACGCTGAGAATCATATTTATTTCAACCAGGAGGACTGAGAATGTGTGTTTCTCATGAACTTGCTCAGAGAGATTTTGCTATGAGAAAGTAGTAAAGTCATATGGAATTTCTTCTATAGCTTTTAAGAGACTCTAGTGCAGTTTTTTCCTGGTGCTTTGTGTGGAACCAGTATTTTGTTGTTCAGAGACAGGAACAGAACTCTTATGTCCTATTCAAGATCAATCTGATCCAGGTGCTCCAGATTCAGGTAGAATTCATACAAATTCACGGTCAGTTAAGTGTAACAACATCTTGAGACATGGCTTTATCCCACATTTGTAGGGTTTCCTGAGACAGCAGGAATGATTTTGTTTTTCTGCAAACTGATATAGAATACAGTGACTTGACTCTCTGAATTAAGACCAATTTCAGGGATGCACGTTCTTCGAAAGGTTCCCTCAGACAGTTGCTCAAGCAGCAGACTGAAGGTCAGGATCTCAGTCATGCGTGTGTCTGAAGTATGTGAGAATAGTAGGAAGTACAGCTGTTTCTAGTATATATGATTGGGTGTGAATGGTCTTTTCAATACTGAGCTGTGTTCATATGGTTCTTGGCCAATTTCACTGAGTACTACTTCTCTTTGTTGAAGTGGTCAAGAGTATTTCCATAACTTGAGATATTTGCTAACCAAGGTTAGGAGTTCCGAATGCGGTCTGCAGGCAGCTGAAAGAACTGGAGGTGCCTAGGTTCCACTCCAGGAGCTGGAATGTGTTACTCGGAAAACAATTAGGAATTTGAGTTTTTGGAGTTCCTGCCTTTGCTGCAAACTGAAGTACAGACCCAAAGGTAGAACACAGACAGGTCCTACAAGTATCTGGCTCAACTGTCCCTCTATTGAACACACGCTTACTTTTAGAGAGTGCTTTCAATGATTTTCGTAATCACAACCTACACTTTTTCTATGCTCATTTCAAAATCAAACCTTTAAACTGTCAGTCAGGTATGTGGTGTCTACTGCCAGCCTAGCTTTTACTTGACATGTTCATTGGTCAAAACACGTTAAACTGGTTCAAGAAGTAATTTTAAAGATAAGTGCTATATGTACCTGAAGACCATGAAGCATCTGCTGAGTTCTCTTATTCCATCTTCTTTCTTCTTGATCTTGATCACCCCCCGTACCATCTTCTTCCTGCAGCCAACAAAAAATTCACACTTAAACACCTGTAGGCTTAGGTTACTATTTACACACTTAAAGTTTGAAATGAAATCCATGTTTCTAGAGTTGTTTTCAAGCACTCCTCTCCTCAAGCCAATCAAGAATTTGCTGGAAGGTCACGATGGCTTGACTTATAAGGGATGAAGAATGGCAACACATACAAGGAAACTGGATATCCCGGTGGGACTTAAAATAATTGACAAAAGGGTGCTTGTCTGCCCTTATTATATGTTAAAGATATGTTTACACAGCAATTAAACACCTGAGGCCAACAGTAGTGAGGAGGCCTCACTCCCCGCCACGCCTGAGAGGGACAAGCCAGAAAAGGAGCGGCAGGGGGCGGAGCCACCCCCACCTGTCCCCGCCCCCCCGCAAGTCAAGGGGCAGGACAGGAAGTATAAAAGCCTGGCCCTGGAGCTCAGTTGGAGGGAGGCTGCCGGAGAGGACAGATGCTGCCCTGTGCCCAGCCTGCCCTGTGCCCAGAGGAGCGCTGGCTTGACCTGCCCCGTGCCCGGTATCTGGAGGAGCTGCCTGAACTTCCCGACGCCCCGCATCTAGACGAGCTGCCTGAGCCACCCCACACCCGGTACACAGAGGAATGGCCTGGAGTTCCCGATGCCTGGTATGCTGAGGAGCCCATGGTCTGGGACCCACTGGACAGCACCGGCGGATGGAAGTGGCCCGGGGGCAGCCGACCCTAGTCAGGCTGCAGATTCACCTATAAGCCTATGTCAGTGTGTTTCGGTCAGGATCCCCACTGACCGTCAGCGGTGTTAGCCGCTACTAGGGCACCGGGCTGGAACGCAGTGGAGTGGGAGGGCCTGCATTCCCCCTGCCACCCTTCCAGGGGTGGCAGACTCCCCCTCCCCTTGACCTGAGGAGGCCATTCAGACTGGTTGTTTGCTCAGTCCTTCCTGAAGGGCCTGAGCTCTGAGTCGCTTGCTGCCCTGAGCCAGGGCCTGGGCTTTATACACCTGAACTGCTTATTGCCCCGCCCTGCCCCAGGGCCTGGGCTTTTAGACTGCTTGTTTGCTCAGCCCTGAGCCAAAAGGGCATGAGCTTTGCCACTGCATTTGGTGCCCTGCCCAAACCTAGGGCTGAGCCCCCGACTAACTGTGTATTGTTGCTCAGCCCTGCAGCAGAGGGTCTGAGCCCCCAGCTAACTGTGTATTGTTGTTCCGCCCTGCAGCAGAGGGTCTGAGCCCCGAACTGACTGTGTGTTGCTGCTCAGCCCTGCAGCAGAGGGCCTGAGCTCCCAGCTAACTGTATGGTGTTGCTCAGCCCGGAAGCAAAGGGCCTGAACTCCTAATTAACTGTGTGTGATTGCTCCGCCTTGCCGCAGAAGGCCGGAGCCCTCAAGTGACTGGGCATTGTCACTCAGCCCAGAAGCAAAGGGCAGGACCCTGACCGACAGAGTGTGGTGAGCCGGTGTGGTTCCCCTCTGCCCTCAGGGAGGGTTGAGCCGGTCCCACTCTTCTACACCGACCCATGTCCAGTGATGTGGGCTTTTGCTGCAGAATTGTCATGCAGCCCAGGGGTTAGCAACCTTTCAGACGTGGTGTGCCGAGTCTTCATTTATTCACTCTAATTTAAGGTTGTGTGTGCCAGTAATACATTAACATTTTTAGAAAGTCTCTTTCTAGAAGTCTGTAATGTATAATTAAACTATTGTTGTATGTCAAGTAAATAAGAGGTTTTTAAAATATTTAAGAAGCTTCACTTAAAAATTAAATTAAAATGCAGAGGCTCCCGGACTGGTGGCCAGGACCCGGCCAGTGTGAGTGCCACTGAAAATCAGCTCGCGTGCCGCCTTCGGCACATGTGCCATACATTGCCTACCCTGATGTAGACATTCAGATTCTTGGACTCCCATGAAACAGGCATAGAAAAGTGATTTGCTCAAAAGCTACAGAGGAAATCTATGGCATCACTGAGACTAGAACTTCTCTCTCTCAATGCCCATTCCTGCACTTCAAGAGCATCCTACCTCTCCTTATGGAGAGTAAGCTCAACTTTTAAAGGAAGTGTTATACATTCTAAAACTTTCTGAAACACTGAAAATGCTAGGTAAGATTGCAAGCCAAAACCCATCTGCTTTAGTAATCTTCCAATATTTAATTTCCTTTTGCTTCAATTAACACTGTTCAAAGTAGGATGAAAACTAATTTACAGGCTGATTTGCGGCTTTCCTACTGTCCCACCATCACTATGTTTAAGCAAAAAAAGCCACTGCCTATTGGCAAACGCAGGAATTGCAAGCTTAAGGAGATGTCCTTATTTCTAGAACTCTGATGTGATAGTTATGGGTTTTCAAAACTACATTTTGGTGCCTGTCTGATCCTTTTCATTGTACCGCAATAAGTTATATGTACATTATTCCTCAGTGCATGCATATGGCTTTTTTACATGACCACAGTGCTATGCAGACAACATTGTCAGGTTTAAAACCTACAGTGCAAAAAAGTATCTTCACCCAGGCCATTCATGCCTTATTTTTTAAAATTCCTATTACATTAACACTCAAGAGGCCACATCAAGATCAGGGATCCTTTTCAAACACGTAAGTTACAATCTTTGTTCCAAAGAATTTCCAGGCTAAGAATGAATTTAATTTGTCACTTATACTCTGTTTACTTTTAAATTCTCTCTCAGCTTGTGCAATGGAAATAATTTAAGTCAGTTTCAGGACCATAATTATGTAACATTTGTGTTTCAAACGCCACAACAGAGTGCTTAAAATTCTACAAAAGAATTTTAGATTTGTGAAAACGTTTAACTTCATCTTAAACTTTTTTTTGTAAAACTTGTTTTTACAAAATTGATCAACATTTAAAATCTGATAACACCCCCTGAAGTTCAAAACGTAACACGTATAGCTGTTAACCGTATGTTAAGTACAGCCAATACCTCTCCTATCAGTTGAGCAGCTCATCAAGTCAAGCATGCAATCAGGAGTATTCTCCATCTCTCAAAGTTCTACCCTTTGTCTCGCTCCCCAAGTAACCAGAAAATGCTTCCTTAGCTGAAACACTTAGTTTAAGGGATGTCACAAGTAAAGAGATGGCAGTAAAAATATCTTCAGGAACCCCACTATTTCCTGTGTCAAATCTATAGACTGATCCTCAAGAGCTCATGCCTACCTCCTCCTCCTCCTCCTCTTCCTTCTCTTTTTCCTTCTCCTTCTCTTTTTCTGGCAGAAGTTCCAGCTCTGGTATTAGTTGGCAGATATTTTGAGGCTCTTCTGGTGGCATTTCTACAGGTGGCATTTCCAATTGTTGTAATGGCTGAGGCTTTGAGAACACACAAGATATTAAAGTTAAATGGGAATTAACATGAAGGTTTCAGCTACTGCAACTTTTAGACTGAAAATCTTAAATATACACTTTGGCATCTTTATAATCCCACAAAATTAAACTTAATCCAAGTTTCTAAATTTTAGACACTTGCTACAAATAATCCAAGTGTTCTTTGCAAAGAAATACCACATTTATTTTCCTTAGCTCCCCATAAATACCTCAAATTTTAGATTCCATTAAACCTAGAAATTCTAATAAAATATTAGAAACACAAGTCTGTTTCCCAAGAAGTTGGTTTAGTACATCATCCTGGGAACTGATCTCACTACAGAGAAATATGGTGTACTTTGGATTAGATATAGCTTTAAGATCGCCCAGATAGCCAGATGCATTGTTGTATAAACCCCATTGTCAACTGATGGGGGAAATGCCTCTTCAATGCATTAAAACCTATGGTGGCATCCTCTGTGGGATAAGAGTGAGGACACTGGTATGAAGGCACTAGCTAATATTTTCAGAAGTGACTTAAAAATACGGTACTGAAGACCCCATTCCCCACAGATCGTGGAGAACTGGAAACACACTGCTTGCTAAACACTGAAGCAGAGGTATCCAAGTTGTTAAGTGCTCCTCATCCTTATAAATGAAGGGTGAACACAGACAATTGAGGTTTTTCTTGCCAAAATTGTCTGCCAACAAGCAATTCTTTACACCAAGAGACAGCAGCACAAGCAATATTATAACTGTGTGTTGCATTGAATTATATCTTGGTGAAACCTGCATTAAATTACATCATCTATTGAGTGGTTATAGAAGCAACTCTCATTGTAAGAAGTATTCTAAATATGTTAACAAATGCATTGGGACATTCTCTTTCCTTTAAATGTAAGAGCTTAGCATAGCACCAGCTTTTCCCATATAGACCTTTTTACCACGACCTTACTGTTTTGGGGCTGGTTTCATTTTTACTCAAATTCTGTAGGACATGGTCCCAGAGCCACCTTGATATGATTCTGTGGGGTGGGGGCTGGGAGAATTGCTTTGAGGATTTGTAGCAGAGATTAATACCACCATTTCCTTCCCACCAGAGAATGTTATCTGTTTCCGGATAAAGGGATGCTACAGGCTCTCTTTACAGAGGATATAGTCACCACTCCTGTGTAACTCACATCTTCACTATAATCTTACTCACAGGTAATACAGGCTCTGGTTCCACTTGCTGAGCCTTGCGCTTCACACCTGTTTGAGGTGGTGGGGGTGGCATGACAGATTCATCCAAGTTGGTTCTGCTGCCTTCCATCATTGATTCCTGTAGGCGGCTTGGCTCTTCCAAGATAGGTTCATCTAGATTTTGTGATATTCAATACATTTTATAAACAGATATTTTGATTCCATTGTATATATAGTTTATAAATAACCATGTCACTCACCAATCAACTCACAGCACCTCCAGAGTTTACAACAATTAGGTCCATATTTTCATACTCACAGTTTTTGTACTGATTTAATAAGATTGACACAAAAGTCAATTTAGTTAAATCAGTGCAAATGTGTGTACAGATCAGCCCTTAGTGCCCATTTAATCCGCTGGACATAGCTGTCTCATGTAAGTCTGCTACATTTAGAAAAGATCTACCAACAAAGGAGTTACTGACCGTAGCAAGCTATACAATGAGTAATTACAAAGCCCTGTGCTACATAACCTAGGTAAATGTTTCCCCTCTAGTAATTTAAAATAAAGGACAAATCCAAATGAAAATTAAGCTTTGAAAGGAAGTAGAGCATATTGTTTAATGAGTTACAAACCAATAACATCTCGCTGTTGCTGCGGTTCCTCTCTGGGCACCTCTGGGTTTTCAAAGTCTTTAAGGAACTCATCCAAGTTATCAGCTTCTCCACCTTTCCTCCTCTTTCTGAGGTCTTCTGGTACAAGAGGTGTAAGACAGCGAGTAAAAAGCTGTAAGAAAAAACAATCACTCCTGTAGACTAGTAATTCTCTGATCTGTAGTTAAACACAATTTTTCACATTATATTTGTTGCAGAGATGGACTTCTCGTTATGTGTCCTTGTTCTAAAAAGCTTCTTTCCCTGAATGTTAAGAAATTGTTATATATCAGCAGGCTTGGCCGAATCCAATTTTTTTTTTTTTTTTATAGCTTGGACTAATACAGAAGTTTCTTTTTAAGCATTTTGTCGATTTAAATTTTTCATAGCTGTGCAAAATTATAGTGGCCAGACTATACCTATTTAATGAAAGTAGATGCTAAGGGTATGGCTACACTCGAAATTTCAAAGCGCTGCTGCGGGAGCACTGCGGCGGCAGCGCTTTGAAGTGCGAGTGTGGTCGCAGCGACAGCGCTGCATGCACTCCACTTTCTCATGGGGATTAGCTTGCAGTGCTGGGATCCGCGCTCCCAGCGCTGCGGCACTGTTTACACTGGTGCTTTACAGCGCTGTATCTTACAGCGCTCAGGGGGGTGTATTTTTCACACCCCTGAGCGAGAAAGTTGCAGAGCTGTAAAGTGCCAGTGTAGCCAAGGCCTAAGAGTCAAAAAGGTAAAGATTAATAATAGTCTAATCAAATTCTCAGCATATATCGAAACAAAGTAAATAGCCTTCAATAAAACTACGTGGTCACAAAACACTTTTCTTACTTTCACTGTCTGCAAATTTCAGTCAGATGAAAATATTTTTTTCTTGGCTTGTGTGGGTGGTGAAAACCACTGATTGACATTTACTGTTAAAAATCTAATCCTTTCCAGCCTACATATCAGTGACTGAACTATATGCAGACTCCAGAAGTTTGTTTTCAGTTGAAGCAAGTTTTCAAAAATGTACCAGTTACCAAATGCTGCTAATGCACATTTCTGCTTGCTATATAAGCTTTCAGCCTCACCCACATGATCAGTTCTTAATGTAATTCATTTAAAAATAAACCTTCAGAAATCTGTATTACCTTCAACAGTCTGTTGTTCCACAAAGGCTGAGCAGGCAGAGAGAAAAGTTTTTCAACTCCTCCTGTCTCTTTCCACATCATCAATTTCTTAGTGGGAGGCGCTAAGTCCAAAGTAGTGACAATATCAGAGTAGTCACTTAATTGGGCTCTAATAGTCTTGCTATCCAGCTCTTTCACACTGTCTACAATCAGCTTTCTCTTCCTCTTTGCTTTGGTTTCCTTGACTGTTGAAGACAAGAGAGAGGAAAACAGAGACTTGATACTATGTTACAGTAAAAATCCTACAGGCTCCTAAGAATTCCCTAAATTTAAGACAGTAAAATGTCTTAACTTATTTGATGGCAGCACTAAATATTTGTACAGTGCTTTTAAGATGTGAACTGATATTAGCTTTTAATGTTACCCATACTGTAGACCAAGTAAATACCAGTCATTTTGCTAGCAACTCAACTATGCTACTATCCATTTTGACCAGAGTAACAACCAAGTGTGTTTTAGTAATAACTGAACTAAAATTACTAACAATATTTATTTTCCTTCACGTCAGCATGAGTTGCTTCTTATACACTCCAGACAGCTATGTCCTAAATATAATTTTAGTATGTAGATTTTAATTTGTTTCAGTAAAAACATGTCTGATTTAACATACAACAGTTATTAGATAACTAGACAAAAAACTTCAGGTTCTGCCTTAGCAAGGCTGATATTCCAATATGTTCGACTGCACTGTATATGCTCCAAGCAAGACAGCTGGTAGTGAATTTCTTGGGAAAGCAAGACAAAATTCCATGTTCCAAAAAGAAAATGGGACACCCCCCCCCACTAAACTGAGTTAGCAATAATACCAAGAGATTTTTTTCTATTCCACTAACTCAAGGTTTTCCTAGATCAAAAGGTCTCATATTTCCATTAAAGTGTTCTCAAATGGCTTACTTACCAGTGATGTCAATAGGCTCCAAAGCAAAAGCTTCTTCTTCATTTGGAACCAGTGTTGTTTGATCAGTCATAGTTGGTAACGGTTCAACTGGATCTACTGAGTCTGGGCTGTCTGGTCCACCCACTACCAAACAAAACAAAAGTTAAACATCTTGGACTAAGTTGGAACACAAAGAAAACACCACAATATATCAACGGGTTCAACACAAGCTTTTATAAACTTCAGTCGACAACGTGTTTTATTATGAAACTAAACAATTCCTAGTGAGATAGTTTTAAAAATGAAACTTAGTCCCAGATTAAATACTCACTTGATACGTTATCATCATCATCCAGATCATCATGGGGAGGCTGTTCTGGCATCATTACTCCACCTTCTGAGAGAGCAGGTGGGTCATCAAAGATGCCTCCATCATTATTACTAAGAAGTTTGTCATCTGAAATAGCAACAGAAGAATCAGTTGTAGTAGTGTGCATAAACAAACCAAAAACCCCCCAAGTAATCAAAATGTTGTACACTTATAACAGCACAGGAAACTAAAGTACTAAAGATATACAAACTATCCGAATTTTTTTTGTAGCAGTCATGCTCCCTCAAAGGAAAAAAAATGTGCTTTTTTTAAAGTGAAATCCAGCAAACAAACATACAATATTAAGTCAAGTTAGTTACCACACTTGTCTGTTTTATTGGTATGCTGTTAAGTTCGGACTACCCATTTATACTTAATGTTTGCATGTTGCATGCAAAGCTTAAGTCTATCATGCAAGAATTCCACAGGATTTTTTTTAAAGTTCAGGGATCATATTAAAAAGGATCCAACACTTAAGTCTCACTGTATAAATTTAATCCCTCCCAAGGAAGTCAGAGGGGTTTAAATGAGGCAGAAGATTCACATACTAGTTTCTCTTCCAAGCCTCACACGTACAGTGAAGTGCCTTGAATTTGGGAAGTGATTTAATTCAAACTGCGTATTTTAAAATAAAATGGTTTACTGGGATAATAATTATTAGACACTGTACAAACAACAACAAAACATGGCCCTTGCCCCAGAGAGCTTACAATTTAGACAGAAGACAAGGGACAGTTAACAAAACCCAGTTGCTACACTAAATTTCTCAAACATACCCAATATTCCTCCATCATTTCCTTCTCCAAAATTGTCATCCTTGTATTGGTCTTCATATTCCAGGTGGTTAGCTTTCTCATTAAGATGACTGGTGCTCTGTTCAGGCTCCAGTAAAAGATTGGACGCACTGGTACTCACTAGCATGTCATCCTCAAATGCACTACCTTCTCTCATCATCTCACGATCATCCATTCCAAAATCACCTGCAAGAATATAATTTTAGCCAAAACAGATAAATAATTTAGGTTTAAGCAAACCAACAAGCAGATCATTAATCACTTCACTTAATCTATGAAAAAATGACCCACTAGATAATTTTGTTCTATAATTGTAATTTCTCGGTAAATTTTAGGACTATTTCTGTTCACCAAAATGCAGTTATATTTCTATAGTTTTCAACCCTTTTACAATTTATCTGTTAATTACTTTCTTAAATGTAGAGTTAATGGTGGACACATTGAAGACACCTTCTTCAGTGCTGTTTTAATTTCAGAGGTTTGTTCAAAACAAATTCCTCTCTTGTCCTCCTCCTGATGTTCTCTCTCTTATGTAGAAAATATGTTCTAAGCATACCTATTGAGAATGGCTTTAGTACTGCACCAAAACATTTAAAAATATTCATTTTAGAGGCCTCCATTGGATCTATTCGAAGAAAAAGCTTCCTAAGCACTAAGTTTGTGTTTAATGCATATCCAAAAACAGATTAACACCAGAGAGGTCTATTAATCCCGTGTGTAGACTACTGATTAACAGGTTCCTATTTTATGGATAATATTAAACAAGCTTGGTGCACAGAGAATTTTAGGATATTCATATACATTTTTATTAGTTCTAAAGCAACTCTTTGTACAACGATACACACATCAAGAGATATTGAAACAAAAAAAATCTTAGAATACCACTTTGATCATTGCAATTGCTCCGCCACTAAGAAAAACTTATAAGGAGTCAAAAAGTTATTTCTGAATGCAAATGAAAATTGGTAGAAAAGAGCTGCTGGATAATGAATTTAGACTGCCACATTTAAAGAGAAAATTAACATTTCATACATTCACTTAAGCATTAATCCACCTGACAAATGGTTATTGTGCTTCGTTATAAACAGCAACAATTTTTTTGTCTATTAGATGACAGATTTTTGGAAAAAACTCATCCTAGAATGAGGGCATTCACTCTTGTAAAAACATTTGACTAATACATCTAAGTGATATTTCATGTAAAATTCTCACAGTGCTAATTAACCCACTTTTTGTAGTATTTCCACAAGATTTGTGAAACTTTCATTCCAGTCCAAGAGCCAGCAAAACCTAACTTGTATTAAAAATATTAAAGCATTTTACCAAAGTCATTATCCTGAAGAATACTGATGTTGCCCACTTCTTCTCTCATTGTAATTTCTTCCACTCTACTCTGGTTTAAACTGAATTGTTGAGCCACATCAATATCACTTAAATAAAAAGAACATACAGTTTTAAAAGACTTTCCTTGATTATATTTGATCAATTTAAAACGATTTACAGGTTACTTAACAGACTATTGTTTTATTAGGAAACCTGCCTATAGAAATATATTGTGTACTTGTATAAATACAGTCATGAAGACAACCCTAAAAAATGTAACAAACAAATATGACTTTAGGATATACTAAGAGTGAGGCAATAGAAAAAATTGAGATCAGTTTCTAGAAAGCTAGGAATAAAGAAAAGCTATAGATATACTGTGCCTCTTGTGGCACTAAGATTAATTTTGGAATAACATAAGCTCCAAAAAGTACTTATGAAATTCAGAAGTTACATTATCTATATTCAGCAAAAGTTTAAATTTATATAATGCACAGCAAAGAGCATTAAGCTAAATGGTTAGGAAAGCATAAATAACTTGGAACATATTGTGACTTATTTCTCAATTTACACAATGCATTTTAAATTTAACTGTAAACCAAATAAATATTGGCATAGCAATTTGCATTCCAGGAGTTCCATAGGCAAAACAATCCAGGCAAAAAAAGTATGTCATTTTTTTAAAAAGGTTAAGTATCCAATTTGAAATGGTACTTATCTGCTATTGTTTGTGTTAACTAATAAATTTAGATTTGAAATTGCTACTCCAGAAAAGCAAGCCTACTTTAGTAAGAGAAAGTAAGCTTACTCTAGATCAGGCAATGGCTGGTCAAAATCATGAAATTCCTCAGGTAAAGTGATAGCATTGTAGGCAGCTTCTCGATTTTCCTCAGGCAAATCAACAACACCTGAAAAGGAGAACACTCAGACATAAGTTTCTATATCTACACAAAAGATGGGATTCCCCCCCCAACAAGCTTGGTGTTGGCCTCTCTGCTCCCTGAGGCAAGACTCCCATTGTCTTCAGTGGGAAAACACCAAGCCAATACTCAACGAGTCTGAAAAATCCCACTCCAAATGTTTTTGTTACAGGTGAAAGTTAAATGCAATAAAGCAGGCAGTGAAATGTCACTGAAAACCATGGCAATATACTTGAGACACTCTGGATCAGAAAGGGACATCCAAAAAAACTAAATAAAAATGCTACATACTTCTTCAAGTCTCAACTTTTTAAAGCTGTTTTGTGCCAGTTTTCAAAAATATGCCCCTGTAAAAAAAACAAAACAAAACAAAACAAAAACACACACCTCGATTCCTTAAGTTAAGTCCCCAAGGCCACATTTAGGCACTCAGAAGTACTGAGCACCCAGAAGCTTCCACTGAAGTCCCTTCTGAACAATTTCAAATTGGCAAAAAATTTTAATAATTCCCACACTAAAATCAGAGATAATCAACTAAGTTACTCAACTTAAAGTTGGGTTAAAAGTAGTTTCAGGTATTAACAACATCTGTTCCCTCCTTCCTCACCTCCAAGTCTCCCTGCCAATTCTTCTGGTTTTACGATCACATTCTCCTACTTAAATTATTTTTCTTTGTTGCTGTGTGAAACATCCACACAATAGGAGAAACTGACTATCCTAAGGAAAACAGTCATACCGAGTAGACATCAAATACTGTAATATAAAATACACATACCGAAAAGACATTCCTGGCAGTTATTGCAGCTTAAGTATTACTTTTACAGTTGCAGACAAAAAATGTTTAGGCACAAGGAATAGGATAATAAGATAGCATCTCTTTGAACAGCTTGCTTCTATATTTCCCTTTTTCACCTCCTGCCTGCATGGCCTCTTGATACTCCACTGGTTCCAAATTCCCCTCAGTGCTTCCAAATTGCATGTGCAGCTATTTAACAAGCAGCACATTCCCATATCACCTGCTGAATAGGTCTTATTGACAAGAGTGCTGAAACCTTAGTCCAGAACACTCAACTGAAGCAGTGCTAGGGAAGAAGCAGAATTTCAGCCAGTCAACTGAAAGATGGTATTTCCCTATGCAAAGGAACACAAACTTCTCTTATTTCAATAGGAGCAACAGGAATGTAAAATGGTACGCGTGCTTATTAAGTCTCACTACATATTGTAATGTAACTTGTGGGGAAAAGTGTTTAAGATACATGACAAGTACCTGGACGAAAAGCCATCTTGATCTTAATGAAGGCTTCATTACAGTCTGCAAGAAGGTATTTAGCTTTCCTGTGGTAGATTCTAACAACTCCCAATAAGAGATGTCCTGAGGTTCGAAGTGCCATCTTCACCTAAAAATATATTTACTGATTGCAACAACAGGTATATCTTGTTTATAAAAAAAACAAACAGTACTTTCACAGGAGAAAAAAACCTCTAGCAAGACTGGCTTGCACTAAGTTTTTCTTATGACACACTCCTTTTACATCAATTTTAGGATAAACAGTGAAGCATCTCAAAGTAACTTTATACTGCCAGAGACAATATTAAGCAACAAGTAGTAGTTTGCAAACCCCATCCTTTCAACTAAATCTGAACAGCCATTTGTTAATTGTACTTTGTACTATTTCAAGAAATATCTACAAAAGTAATACTTAATATAGTGTATGCGTTCAAAAAGTTTTACAGTCAGTTCCCACAGTGGGATGCAACTAAGTATTCCAATGCTATACATGGGGAAACTGTCCAACCCCATGGAGGGAGACAGCATCAGAGCCAGGATGAGAATTCAGGGAATTCCTAGCTTTAAGCCCAATATTTTGATTACCACACTATTAGTATAGAGTGGCATGCAGGTTTAGTTTGTTATTTTTGCTTAGGGGAAATGAAGAGAAGGCCTGTTACGTTTGCAAACAAAGGGGTATTCATTGAGTCAGCATGCCTAGCGATTACAGCAAATGCTTTATTTCCTAAACATTCAAACTTAACTTTATTAATTAAAACTGAAACATGTCACTTTGGAATAGATTAGTAAGCAGCACACAAAACCAAATCCATCTCACTGCATCCTGTATAGCTTCTTCATGCCTGTGTTTCTTTGGTTAACCTTCAATCCTGCTCAAATTTGTGGACATCACCAAGATTTAATAGGTGGACAATGGGGTCCTCCTGGTCCACTACAGGGGCCCCAGGCTCTATGATAATACAAAACAAAGAACAGAACTAAACTGCATATTGAACCAGAAATAAGGTTAAAAGTGACTGCAGGCAATGAGGAAAGATTTACTAATAGTAAATCTAGAGTTTCACACCAAAATAGGAAATAAAACAGCACAGTTAAAAGTTTTGGGAAGCGCACGAAGAAGCAGCTGTATCCATCACATTAAAACAAATTTGTGTTCCTCTTGTCACCAAGTCTCAAACGGTTTCAGTGGTTTTTTTTATGTAACCAAGTATCTTATTTGCTGCAGGGAAGGAGTGCGATTAATCAAAAGATGTGACCAGGAAAGAATATCTTCAGTGGCTCATAATCTGAAGAAGTTTGAGAACTGTGTTGACGGATAAGTGGAATAAGATTTCCTAGGAAGATTAAGTCCTAAAACTTCTAACCTCAATTAACTGAATTACAGATACCCAGGCTTTTCATTACACACAATAATAAAAGCTCTTCTGAGCCTCCAGAAACCAGATAAAAACACACAACCCCCCCTTAAAAAAAACAAAAACAGATTTTAAGAATGCCTAGCTCTGAAAGTCTTACAAAAATCCTTGCAAGCCTCAAGGCACATGCATAACCCTGTGAGTGAGCATTTCCAAGGCCTTCGTTCTCATCCTCCTTTCTCTGACTCCTCCCTGGGTTGTCTAATGAGGTTCTTGTCTTAACTAAGGCTTTGTCTACACTGGCAAGTTTCTGCGCAGTAAATCAGCTTTCTGCGGTGTAACTCCCCGAGGTGTACACACTGCCAAACCACTTAGTGGCAGAAACTGCGCAGTTTCTGCACACTAAAGAAAAACCACCCCAATGAGAGGTGTATAGCTTTCTGTGCAGAGGCTACAGCGCCACTGTGCCAGTGTAGACACCTGGTCGATTACAGCACTGCAACTGGCCTCTGGGCAGCCCCACAATGCCTGTTCTCGCCTCTCTGGCCATCGGTTTGAACTCTTCTGCCCTGCCAAAAGTGCCCAACTCTGAGCCCCACCCTTAAATTCCCTGGGAATTTTGAAAGTCCCCTTTCTGTTTGCTTGGTGATGTGTGCAGTGGTCTCAGCATCTCTTTCCAGGTGACCATGCCTGCTCCACGGATCAGATAATCTCCTGCTTGGAGCAACACCAAGCTGCTGGACCTCATGAGCATTTGGGGAGAGGAAGCTGTCCAGCCCCTGCTGTGCTCCAGCCGTAGGAATTATACCACCTATGGACAGATTTCACAATGCATGACAGAAAGGGGCCATGACCTGGACACATTACAGTGCATGGTCAAAGTGAAGGAGCTGCGGAACGCCTACCACAAGGTGAGAGGGGGAAACCGCCACTCCAGTGCTGTGCCCATGAGCTGCTAGTTCTACAAAAAGCTGGACATGATACTCGGTGGTGACCCCACCTCCACTGCGAAGGCCACTGTGGATATTTCAGTGACTCGCGTGCCAGTAGAGAGTGGACTGAGCCAGGAGGAAATCTTGGATGAGGATGTAGAGGGGGACCCAGAGGCAGAGGACGACTCGGGGGTCAGAGATGCATGCAGCCAGAGGCGACAAGCCAGTCACATGTATCGGAGCTTGGCAAAGCGCAAACAGGAGGCGGCGGCCCTGGTAAGTGGCTTTGATTTTGGCAATCATTGAAGCAAATTGTTGGGGGCATGAGGGTTGCAGAAAGCAGGCTTGTGTCTGTACGATGTGTGTACAACCACATGCCTAGTCTGAGCGGCGGAAGAGTGTTTATTCACTCCCTCACGTCACTGGAATCTGCCTCAGACCTCCATGAAACGCTCATGAACATAACGCTCATGGACATACTGGGCAATCCGCTGCCGCACGTTCTTTGGCAGAGCTGCTTTGTTTCTTGCCTCATTAAGGGTAACTTTCCTGCACCACGCTGCCATCACTGCACTCTGCTGTCACTAGGGACCATTGCTGCACACAGGCAAGCTGCATAAGGGCCAGGGCAGAAATCGCAGTTTTGGAGAAGACGGTCCCTTGATTCCCTGCTCACTCTCAGCAGCGAGATATCTTCCACAATTAACAAAGTCTGTGAAAAATTATAAGCCTCCCCCACACCTCCCACAGTGCTGGCTCTCCCCAAGAGACAGGTGCCCAGTGTACAGTAGGTCCTGGAACACTGATTTCCCCTGCCCCTGTGGTTACTCGTCACTTTGGAGGTCTTGAGGCTCATGTGTGCTTGCCTGGGTTCAGCCACTTAGTCACAGGTATGTGAATAGTGGTTGTGTTTTAAATCACTGAATCAGTGGTCTCTGTGTTGCAAACAATACTGCTGCTGTAAAATGTTGCATTTTGGCTTCACAGATATGAGCACAGGAGTCCAGTCTCTCCTCTTTGTTATCACCGGCTGAACAGTTGTGCAGGATTGGAAAGCGGCCACGAAAAACTAAAGAGGACTTTCTGCATGATGTCATGATGTACTCTGCGGTGCGCCAAAACGAAGCCACGGAGCTGCTCTTAAACATTATGAAGCGCCAAGTGGACATGCTCCAGATGCTTTTAGCATTGCAAACCAAACACCTCTGCACCCACTCTCCCCTGAAGCGGCTGTCGCAAAACTCTTTACCATGATCTCCCCCAGACACCACCACCACACTCTTACCAACCTCCTGGTTCCAGTCTGTACACACTGCATTCCACTCCTGCCCCATCACAGTCCAGCCCTGCGGACTCCAGTACCCACTGCACTCAGCATCCGTCTCTCTAAAGTTTAGCCTTGCTGAAGTACAGTACCCACTGCACTGTACTCCAAAGGACAAGGCTGCATATGATACCTGGACATACACAAATCTTTAACCATCCTGGCACTCTGCCTCCTCCTGGGACCCTCCCTGACCCCCTCCCAGTGCTGATGTATTCTTTTGTTTGCCTCTCTCCTCCAGTTGTTTAATAAAAGAATTGTTTTGGTTTCAAAGCAATCTTTATTCCCTTAACTGAAAGTAAACAGAGCGCTGCAAAGCAACAGCCAATTTTCTTAAACCTTCACAGTGCATCGTCTGCACCAATCACAATCACCTTCTAGCACTATAAGCACTGCACTCCCGAACATAGCAACAAATATTAGTGGCTTTCAGCTTCAAATTCAGGGTGGATAAAAATCAATGATTTTTTAAAAAATAAATAAAATTGGATTATTTAAAATTTAAATGGTTTTCCCATCAAAAAACATCATCAAAAAAATCTGATCTAAAGGAAGTTTTAATTAAGATCCATGATGAGAATCTTTGAGCTATAATGTAATACGGATCATAAATTCTAATTCTATAGTATAAGACAATATAGTCATGTAATGTTTAAGAAAAGTTTTGTAAATGAGTTCCAATGGTTCATGGATTAGGGACCCAATTTTATGAGGTTCCAGGGGCTCGTGTATAGATTATTTAGGTTAATCTTCCTATCTGCCGAATGGGATTCGGTGCTCAGTCTAGAAGATACCATCAGAGATGCTTGGTTTTGCAGTTCTCAAACTGTGGATTTGTCTCCCCAGAGGTAACATGCTTGTTAACAGTCAAAATGTGACAGACAGAAACAAAAGTGAGAAACAACAGGCCTCAACGCTATTGTCCCTCTGCAAATTTGCGTACATAAGAGTCAATCCCTTACCCTTCTCTAAAAGTGCAAAGTTTCAAAAAGTTCAACGAATAGAAGATTATGGGGGGAAGAATAGATCTGGACAAGGAGAAGTCTGAGGGTAAATGTGAGAAGCGAGGAACATATGCTTGTTTTTTTTTTTTAAATATTATGTGGTTGCTGTTGAAGAAAAAATCTAGAATACGTAATGTCTTCATTTTAGTTAAATAAAACAAACAGTTTAAATGTCTGTCTGGTGATGTTCTCCTCCTAATACAGCATGGCAAGAAAATCCTTCAAATATTAATGATTAACCTGTTGAACTGGAGATAGTTCACCTCCCAATGACTTTATAAATATCTGCTTCAATTACCTTTGGTAAATGAAATAACCAATCATTCATTTTCTGATATAGCTGTAAAACTAATCTGAAAAGTTTTCAAAATAAATCACTTTAAAATGCATAGTGTGTACCTTCTAAAAATGAAACCTACATCGATCTCTGAGTTGTGAAGAATACGTATTAAGGTTATAACAACCAACAAGAATGCACTTTTATGTAGAAAACCAGGATTAAATCGAGTCTTCCTGACTAGTGATTTAAATCAAATCCACCCCGTTCAAATTGCTGCCTTGAGGCATCCCTGATCCTTATGGCCCTGCACTGTGCCCCTCTAACAGCCCTAGTCTCTGGCTGTTCAAATTCAGGCTCCAGACTATGAGCCTCAGTGGTTCAGCCCTGAGTGAAGCTTTCATCCTTCCCTTCACAAATATTATGGAGTGTACAAACCACGGCTATAAGCATAGGAATATTGTCATCAGCCATGTCCAGCTTCCCACATAGACAGTGCCAGTGGGCCTTTAAATGGCCAAAAGCACACTCACCAGTCATTCTGCACTTGCTCAGCCTGTTACTGAACTGTTCCTTGCTACTATCAAGGTTCCCCGTGTATGGCTTTGTAAGCCACGGCATTAAGGGGTAGGCAGGGTCTCCCAGGATCACAATGGGCATTTTGACTTCCCTTACAGTGATCTTCTGGTCTGGGAAGAAAGTCCCTGCTTGCAGCTTACAGAACAGACCAGTGTTCCGAAAGATGCTTGTCTCCTGCACCTTTCCAGAACAGCCCGTGTTAATGTCTGTGAAACATCCACAGTGATTCATAAGCGCCTAGAGAACCATAGAAAAATACCCCTTCCAATTAATGTACTCGGTGGGTAAGTGGTCTGGTGTCAGAATTGGAACATGCGGGCCATCTATTGCCCCTCGACAGTTAGGGAAGCCCATTTGTGCAAACCCATCCACAATGTCATGCATGTCTCTGGGCAATGTTGGAACAGCATGTGATTAATGGCCCTGCACACTTCCATAACACGACTCCAATTGTCAACTTTCCCACTTCGAACTGGTTAGAGACCGATCGGTAGCAGTCTGGAGTAGCCAGCTTCCATAGTGCAATCGCCATGCGCTTCTCCAAAGACAGGGCAGCTCTCATTCTTGTGTCCTTGTGCCGCAGGGCTGGAGACAGCTCATCACACTGTCCCATGAATGCGGCTCTCCTCATCCGAAAGTTCTGTAGCCACTGCTCGTTATCCCAGATGTGCATGATGATGTGATCCCACCACTCAGTGCTTGTTTCCCAAGCCCAAAAGCAGTGTTCCACTGTGGTCAGCACCTCCGTGAATGCCACAAGCAATCTCATGTCATAGCTACTAAGCTTGGCGAGATCAACGTCAAACTCCTTTTGCCTTTGTAATTTAAGGAATAAATCCATTGCCACTTGTGATGCATTAGTGAGAGCGAGCAGCATATTGGTCAGCAGTACAGGATCCATTCCTGAAGACCGAAAAGGCAGAGTGCACAGTACACAAACCGTTGAAAGACGGTGCGCTGGAATGCGAAGCAATGCATCACGGGGCACTGGAACTGGACCCAGGATGTCCCGCAACCCCCTCCGCCTTCCCACAATTCCTAGCAGCAGAAGAGGAAGAGATGCTCCGTGGGATAGCTGCCCAGAGTGCACTGCTCCAAATAGCGCTGCAAGTGTGAACATGCTATTGCGCAGGTAGCTGACAGTGTGAAAACATGACAGTGGTTTCCATTCAGTGCTCTGAGCGGCAATGTAACTCTGCCAGTGTAAACATACCCTTCAGTTACAAACTCTTGTAGGCAGGGAATTAGCCTGTTCTGTAAAGCACCATGCATATCTACAGTGCTCTGATTAATAGAGGATTTAGCTATTATATTTGTGTATATTTATAACTCTTGTAAAGATCATATTAGCTGCACTGAATTGACAGCCAGAACATCTGTTTAGCTGAAGAAAGTGTTTATGCATACTAGGAAACAAGCTTTAGGTTTTTTAAAAAAATAAAAAAGCTTTTCTCTAAGGCATCCAAATGTCTGCTGTCAAGTAAAACAGTTTATATTTGACTTATGTGCACATAACTAGTCCATTTTTAGAGGCAAGTTAAAAAAGAAAAACATCCATGAACACATAAGACCTGAAAAATCTTCCCTCTGATTACTAGGTATATGGTAAGAAAGTGTTCCATTCTCTCCCCCTTAACTGTGAGGTTATGTCCTTCAGGACTTTTCACAGTTGCTCTGTTGGCTGTAGCTAATACCAAGCAAAGCACCAAAAGCAACTTAAGGCCTGACCTGGGGAAAACTGTTCTCAGCTACCCAATAACATTACTTGCTATTTACTACATTTTTCAACCCTTTGAACATAAAGGACAAGAAAGAGTATTTAAATAATCATTCTTAATTTCAACAGCTCTCAATGTCAAGCATATTCAAATATTACCACAAGTCTTTTGAAAGCTACTTGCTGACAGGTACAAGATGTTTTTTTCCCCCTTTCCCTCTCCCACCATAAAAAATGTCTATGTATACACATGATACGTCAAGATAATTCAGATAAAGATACTCTGCATAAAACCTATTAACCAAAGAACCAAATTTGAAACCTGGCCACTTCTTGCAAAACTATAAAATAAGAATTGAGTGAAAAGCTCAGATTATTTCGTAGAATACAGGTATTCATAGATTTCTTCATACTTCATGTAAAACAATTGCGAGCACACTTTTTTCATTAAAAGAGTTAACATTTTAGAATTTTTCAGGTTAGAGGTATCAGTATATTAGTTACTTCTTGTATACTGATCATGTGCTGTCGTAATTTCTCTCTGCTGAACCAGCAACATTAACATCAAGATGACTGTAAAATAGATACCTTAGGTGAGATGATACTCTCCACGCTGCTCTCTAGATTACACTCGAACACATGGGCTTTGGTTAGCTTCTTATCCCAATGGGCCGCTAGCCAGATTTTGGCCAGCGGCCCACGCTTGCTCAGGACAAAATGAGCGTAGAACATTGTCCCAGCCGCCTATAAAGGTATAAACCTGTAAAGAAAAATATAATTTTATACTGAATTGGGTTACTGCAAAAAATCTCACCATATGTATATATAGCCTCCAAGTGGCATATCAACATGTTTTCTTTTCAACCAGCAAGATTCTAGAATGGTTTTGTACAAGAAAAAGGACAGAAATTTTCAAGTAGAACAGAAAATGCCCCATATACCTTGAAATCTGAAAGGATTTTGTTCAAGATAAAGAGAGTTTTGCTAGTTTTTTCCCTCATTAGTGGCTATAAGTTTATAAGTGTAGACGTTTACTGCACTGGAAACTTGAGCAGGTAAACTAGAAAAAAGTTACCCCTACAGAAATGTGGGGCTGGAAGGCTGGACCTCAAAAGACATTTAAGTCCATCTCCCAGCACTGAGGCAGGATTAAGTATACCTACACAAACATCTGCCAGCAATGGTCTAAGTTTATCATCATCCTTGACTATGACCTGTGGTCTCTTATTAGACCTGTCTATGATTCTTCCAAGAGCTCATTTCCCAATGCTAGTCACTAGGACTCCTCCATTGTAAAAATCTTTATTCATGCTTCCATCTCCATTCATCACAATCTTCTACAAAGCCTTATAAAGTGCCAGCTATTCAGACCCCAGCACATATGGAATACTACTGACCCAAATTTTTTCACACAAAGAATGATCATCCTCAAAGAGTTCCTGCATCTTTTCATTCCAAAACAAAAAGTTAAGATCTACTCATTCTACAAGCCTTCCATATGTTTATTCCAGGGGTTCTCAAACTGGGGTTCGGGACTCCTCGGGGGGGGGGGAGGGGTGGTCACGAGGTGTCAGTCTCCACCCCAAACCCCACTTTGCCTCCAGCATTTATAATGGTGTTAAATATATAAACAAGTGTTTTTAATTTGTAAGTGGGGAGGGAGGTCACACTCAGAGGCTTGCTGTGTAAAGGGGTCACCAGTAAAAAAAAAAGTTTGAGAACCACTGGTTTATTCCAACCTTTCTAAAGGACTCTTATATCTACAGCCCTTTCCCTCTGAGTGTGGCATTGTTTTCCTTTTGTCCTTTTGTCTTGCTGCTGGTGGTCCAGGAGCCCACTCCTAGCAGCTTTGAGAAGGGAAAATATACTGTATAAGGGACTGATCACCATAATATGAGATAGACATAAGACTACAGTCTCATCACTAGCTTATGGGGAAACCTTACTTGTTAGTTTCATTCGAGTTAAGATTTTGTCACAGGTATTTTTAGTAAAAGTCATGAACAGGTCACAGGCAATAAACAAAAATCCATAGAAGTCTACAGCATGTCTGTGACTTTTACCAAAAATATTCGAGACTAACAGTCCGAGCCCTGCTGGGGGCTGCCTGACAGCCCCGGTTGCTGCTTCTGCAGCAGGCACTGACAGCTGCTACTGACCCGCTGCTGTGGTGGGAGCTGAAGCCAAAGTAGTCATGGAGGTCTGCTAAAGTCATGGAATCCATGACCTCCGACAAAAGTTGCATCCTTACCAATAAGTGCGTGTATTAGGGAAGCAGAAGACTGATGCCATTAACAGGCAGCTAATTGGAAATGAGTAAGTAAGGGGAGCACATCATCATCCTCAGAGGATGGATCCGGCTCCTGGCAAGTCCAAGCACCATCTGTCTTGCCTCTTCTATCCTTCTCTTGCTCTCACTGTACCTACAATGGAGGATCAAACCTATGCCTTTAAAGCTCCTATATAGAACATCTCCCTAGCAGGCACAACATGTGACACTAGAAGCAGAGCAGTTTAATTTGATGCATCAAGCAAAGAAGTATCAATTTCTAGCAAAACTGACAATTGTCTCCTGCTGGAAAGTTTCCAAGATGCAGAGTAGCATACAGAATGCAAGCTTCCTGTTTTTCCAGGACAGGTTTAAACCTGTGGTCCCAAAGGTATACAGAAGTGCAATGTCTAAACTGCAAATAAACTGCAGCTGGCCTGTGCCAGGTGAATCAGGTTCACTGGGCTCAAGCTGCAGGACTGTTTCATTGCAGTGTAGACTTCCTGGCTAAGGCTGTGTCCCAAGCTCTGGGACCCTCCCACCATGCAAGGTCCTCGAGCCCAGGCTCCAGCCTGAATCCAGATGACTACATTGCCATTAAACAGCCTCTGACAACATCCACAGGTGTTTAATTGCAGTGGAGACATACCTTTACATTCTTTCAGTTACTCCACAGTTGTGCAATATTCTGCAACCAGCTCTCAGCATGCCCACTCATGTAATTTGGTTTATATTTATCTGAACATGTGTTTTATTAGCCCTACAGTATTACCATAGTACCAACAAGCTCCAGTCACAAACTGGGAACCCACTGTGCTAGACACTGTACAAACAGAATAAAAAAACAAACCAACCAACCACCCACCCACCAAAGCAGTTTGTGCCCTAAAGACCTTACAGCACAGGTATAAGACAAGAGACAGATGGATACAGGCAGATAAACTGGGGAGTACAAGGAAACAATGTGACAATATAGGTCAGCATTATAGGTAGCGTCTCAGCACACTGGCAGCCTAACCTTTGTTAATTTTTTTTGTAGGATCATGGAAAAAAAGTTCTTAAAGTAGTATAATGAGTTAAGTTTTACAGATGTTTATAGGGAGCTCCTCCAAAGCATGAGGGGCCACATTAAAAAAAAGCACTCCTTTGAAGATTAAGAAGTGGGTGATGGAGGTTAGCATTACAAGCTGTTCCGAGGCAGGACTCAACCCTCAAGAGTGAATGAAAGATTATAGCTAGGGTAGGGACAGGACTCAAGGGGCCTTGAATGTGAAGGCAAGTAGCTTTGTTTGACGTGATAAGAGAAGGGAGGGCCTGTGAGGGATTCAGAGAGAGGGGGTGATGTAATCAAGCAATGTGCTATGAGAACGACTTTTGCAGAAGCAATCAAAATGGATATGAGTGGGGCAAATTTGCATTTGTCAAGGCTAGAGAAAAGGATGCTGCACTAATTGGGAAATGAGATGATGAGAGCTTGGATGAGAGTTTTAGCAGTGTGGATGAAAGAAAAGGCCAAATCTTAGAGATCGTATGCAGAAAGAATTGGCAAGAGTTAGACAGAGCTGAATGTAAGATCTCACAGAGGACTGAGTTGAAGAGGGCAGCCAGGTTACAGGCCTCAGTGACAGGAAAGATGGTGGTATTGTTCTCAATGCTAGAAAAGGGAGGTGAGGGGAAGGTGAAGAGCTCACTTTCAGCCATGTTGAGCTTGTTGTTTGGCTAGAAATAGGCCTGGAGTAGAGGAAGATTTGAGAGTCACCAGAAATAGTTGTGGTACCGTAACTCCTCACTTAAAGTCATCCTGGTTAACAATGTTTTGTCAATTAGAGAACATACCTGTTTAAAGTTGTGCAATGCTCCCTTATGACCTTGTTTGGCAGCCACCTGCATTGTCCACTGCTTGCAGGAAGAGCAGCCCGTTGGAGCTAGCTGGTGGGGGTGAACTGGCAGCCCCGCATCAGCTCCCCACTCCCATAAGTTCCATGTGCGGCAGCCGCCCAGCAGGCTATCAATTGCCAGAAGTTCAGCTGTCCCTCCCACCATTGCCATGTGCTGCTCCTGCCCTCCGCCTTAGAGCTGCTCCTGGGAGCGTCCTGCTTGCTGTGGAGGCGGAGAGAGAGGAGAGCTAATGTCAGGGTGTCCATGGGAGAGGGAGGAAGGAGAGAACAACAGGACAGGGGTCAGGACCAAGGGAGCTTCCTGGGAGCAGCTGCTGTCTCAACTTGCTGATTAATTAACAAGGCAGTATACTTAGAGGGAGTCAGCCTACTTACAGGGGCAATGCACATTTTTCTCACACAGGGTGTGTGTGTGTCTGCCATGCTGTCTCCCCTCTCTCCATTCTGCTGCCTTGTAGAGTGAGAGGCTACATTAACAACAGTGGGTTAACCCTTGAGGGTTCAGTCAAAAGCTAGTTCATCATCTAGCAGTAAGGCATTCCCTGGGAAATAGCCCACCCTCTGACTTCACCACCTCAACCAAGCTTCACAATCATCATCGCTGTGAAGAGTATTAAATTGTTTGTTTAAAACTTATACTCTGTGTGTGTGTGTATATATATATACACATACATATACACACACACACACACACTAGTCTTGTCTGGTGAAAAAAATTCCCCTGGAACCTACCGCCCCACCCCCTCCATTTACACTAATTCTTATGGGGAAATTGGATTCACTTAACATCGTTTCACTTGAAGTCACATTTTTCAGGAATATAACTGCAACGTTAAGCGAGAAGTTAGCGCAGCTGAATTTGTATCTGCAAATGAGATTACCCACACTTAATGTGAAGAGGGAGAAGAGAAAGGAACCAAGGACAGAAATCTGTTGCAGCCTCACTGAAAGGGGGGAGGGAGGGGAGATGCAGAGGATCCTTCAAAAGACCTGCCAAAGGAGCAATTTTATGGGAATTACCCAGATCATCAAATGAAAGGGGACACTATAAATCACAAACTGTATTTCTCAGTGCAATGGATTTAAAAAAGTATTTCACAAATCTATGAGGTGGCTTTGTTGTACAATGCAATATTTCTCAAAAACATTAGACATAAGAGAATGGAGAAGGAGTGAGGAGTTAAAGACATCAGTATTAAATCTCTGTCACAACTTTCCAACTCCAGTTGTAAAAACTGTTCTTTGATTTTTTTGTGGATTGACATAATTATTAGATTTGACATGTTCACAATCAGTTCAAAATATATAGTTTGAACTTCAGGGAAAGATCAGACATACTTGACTCAAACCTGAAAATATAATGAAGGTTTCCCATTAAACATGAAGAGCATTATGTGGATCAATAAGACACAGAAGCAACTGTATTCATTCCAGTTCCCTGACAGCACAGATAGCAGCTGCTAGCATGGATATATTGCCACTACTATCTTTCAGCAATATTGCTGCACTTGGTCTGCAAGTTCCCCACACTAGAGCTACAAGAGAAGTAAGTATCAGAGGGGTAGCCGTGTTAGTCTGGATCTGCAAAAGCAGCAAAGAATCCTGTGGCACCTTATAGACTAACAGACGTTTTGGAGCATGAGCAAGAGGAAGTAACTTTCCAATGGTGCCAGGAACACACATGCACTAAATGCTAAGGGGTAAAAAAGTTAGTTCCTTGTGAGGACAAATTGTTTATTTCTTCTATTCTGGGAATATACATGGGCATTTGGGGGGAGGGAAGGGGGAGGAAAGAAGGGAGAGAGGAAGAAGTGCTCCCCAGTGTGATAGGGAAAGGTTTAATCTTTCACACAAACACAGGTCATTAATACAACAAACAGGGCTGAGAACCTATTACACTTTTATTGTGGGGAAGATGAGGATAGGAAGCCCAAATGGTAAAGGGTCAGCATGCTGATGTTTCACAGGACTAGCACAGAGAATTGCTAAATCTATGCAAGGGTTAGGGAGAGCCTGAAACTCAAGGGCAACATTAGAGAAGAATGAGAGTTACTTGTTTCAAGTACACCTCTACCCCGATATAACGCGACCCGATATAACACAGGTTCGCATATAGTGCGGTAGCCCCGGGGCTCAGGCAGCAGGGCTTGGGCGGCGCTTTAAAAGGCCTGGGACTCCGGTTGCTGCGGGCAGCCCCAGTCCTTTAAGTCACCACTGGAGCCCTGCTGCCGTCACTCCGGAGCTGCAGCAGCAGGGCTCAGGTGGCGATTTAAAGGGCCCTGGGCTCTTTAAATCACTGCTGAAGGCCACCGCTGTTACCCCGATATAACAGGATTTCACTTGTAACACGGTAGGGAATTTTGTTTCCTGAGGACCATGTTATATCGGGGTAGAGGTGTATTGAAAAACTTGAAAAGAGGAAATAAAGTAGAAGTAAACTGCTTCTGGCAGAGATTAGCAGTTTTCCTCCATATATTATGGAGGTGCTGCCACAGAAAGTTATACATATAAATAGAGGAAAAAAATTAAAGAGTGATGTTACCAGACTAAAAATAATTTAACAAATGCATTTAAAAGTTACAACATCTTACATTAAAATATTAATTTCTATTTGCAATGTCTACTTTATGCAGTGCAGTCTGCTTGAACTAATACACAAGTCAGCGTCACTTCTAAGTTCTAATGCACTATCCCAATACTGCAATGAGAATACATCGACATGCAGCTTGTATAAATTTCAAAAATACATTTCCAGTGGAATTATTACTGAAGTGCTCATCAACTTTTTTTTCTTGGAATCCCCATCTGGGGTGCACTAGAGCACAGGCACCATGCATGATCCTTTGCAGCATGGCAGCAACAGTTGCTGCCTTTTTCTCACGCTTCTGTCTTCTCTCTTTTCAGTATATTTTCTTCTCCTTGTTTCTTTCTTGTTTTCTCTCCTTTACTTTTTTTTTGGTCTGACTCTTCTCTCCAGAAAAGTGCAGGCAGATGGTGGTGGGGAGAGCAATAGGACATTTGATACAACCTAATGCTGAACTAACTGCTAGATGTGCAAAGAGAAGCTTAGGTTGGCATGGTACTCCCTGACTATACACCTGTGCATGTGAGTTGCTCCTGCAGCCAACAATATTAGGGCTCACAGCAGATGCAGGAAGGGTAATTACTTTCAAGTAGCCAGCTGGCATTTTAACTAGAGAAGCAATAGATCAGATCTGGGATCCTACTACTTTCCTCTACACCAGGGGTTCTCAAACTTTTTCTTTCTGAGTCATCCCCCCGCTATAAAGACTCCACCGTCCAGCTGTGCCACAACTGTTTTTCTGCATATAAAAGCTAGGGCTGACGTTAGGGGGTAGCAAGCAGGACAATTGCCCAGGGGCCCATGCCACAGGGGCACTGTGAAGCTAAGTTGTTCAGACTTTAGCTTTAGCCCCAGGTGGGGATGCTTGGGGCACCAGGCTGCAGTCCTGCATGGTAGGACTTTGGCTTCTCTGCCCTGGGTCCTAGCAAGTCTAACGCTGGCCATGCTTGTCAGCCCCCTGAAACCCATTCATGGCTCCCAATCCCTAGTTGAGAAACACTGTTCTACACAGTAATCTAGTCTTCTGCCCAGCAACCCTATTGGGCACCTCACGGGCAGCCCCACTTACCTCAGATTGGGAAACTTTCTACTATGATCAAATTTTGGACCTGTCAAAAGATGTCCTTTTACAAAGGGACACCAAACTGAAGTCTAATCAACTTAAAATTATTTCAAATGCCAGAGTCGTCCTTGAGCCCTCCTGCCTATTTGTGTTTTGATAAGCAAGCACTCCTATTTTGTTTAAAGTGTGTGTATGTTGTGTGGAAAGCCCAAAACAATCACAGGAAAACTGACTATACTATGTCTGTACATTTGACAACACCGTGTATATAAAGCAAAACTGAAAAAAGGATGTTGGAATTGCCATAGTGAATTAGACCCATGGTCCATCTACCCCAGGATCCTGTCTTGGACAATGGCCAGCACCAGATGTGTCTGAGGAAGGTGCAAGAAACCTCAGAATGGGCTAATGTGGAGTAATCTGCCCCTCAGAAAGTCTCATCCCAATTCCCAGTCAAAAGAGACTGGGTTAAACCTAAAGCATTAGGTTTTATATCCCTTCTAAAATGTATTAGCATTAAACTATTGTAATTCTGGAAATACTTGTTAGCCATATTAAGTGTCCTACAGCTCTTTGAATCTAGCTAATATCTTGGGCTCTTTCACATTTTAATCATACACTGCATGAAAAATTCCTTTTATCAGTTTGAATTTGCCATCGTGTTCCTTTGTTCTTAGTTGAGAGAAAAGGAGAGCGAAAGTTCCTGATCTACCTTCTCTATATCATTATTTTATATACTTTTTATCATGTTACATCTTATTTGTGTCTTAAGGTAAAAAATCCCAAGCTTTTCAGTCACTTCTCATACTACAGTTTTTTCGTACACCACGTTCTTGCTGCCCTTCCCTTAGCCCCTTTAATTTTGCTATAGCCTTTTCTGAGTCAGGTGACTTGCACATAAAATTCCAGACGAGGGTATTCAATTGATTTACATAACAGCATAGTTTTAATATTATTCTCCATCCTGTTACTTGTGCATCTTAATGTCTTCTTTGCTTTTTTCACCACAGCTGCACACTGAGTAGGTCTCCACTCCCACAATGAGGCCCAGGCCTCTTTCCAGAGTTAAGTTAATGGCCAGGCTAGTTCAAATTTCCTGTCAATGGACATTACTTTGCTTTTACCAACACTGAACTTAATCCACAGTAGCTGTCCATTTATCTACCTTTGCTAGGTCCCTACAGTTCCTCACAATCTTCTCTATACTTCACTAACTTAAATAACACATCTGCCAATTTTCCCACCATACCCACTTTCTCTGATTGTCAATATACTGGGTTCATTTTGTTTTAATTACTGTTCACAAATTCACAGCATGCCACATGCTTACAATGAGTCTTTAGAAAGTAAACTAAGGCCCCGATCCTACAAACACAGGTCAAGAAGACTACTCATATTTGTGAAAGAAAGCATGTGTGTTTGTTGAATCTTGACCAAAGAAACTACTGTTGAAATTTTGCAATATTCTGTCCAAAGTGTTCAAATTCAACAAACAAGGTAAATTAATTTAAATAAGACACAGCAACCAAACAAAAAAACAACAAAGTTTTAAAAAGGAAAATGTGACTTACAGCTGAACTTTGGCAGGCAGGGTGATTCTGGGGCAGGTTTCAGAAAAGTCAAAAGGAATCACAATATCACAGATTCTGACCTCCCGCACATCACAAATCATTAAGTTTCACTCACATACCCCTATGCTGAGTTCAATGACTTCAGTTAAAAAAAGAAGATTTTAGTCCTCAGGAGGCTAAACTGTTGCGCACCATGAGTTGAGAACAGCAGGGATCCCAAGATCTCTGTGATGGCAGAGAATGGCTTAGTTGAGATACATCCTAGCACACAATCCATGCTTCCTCTCATGCTGCAGAAGAAAGTGAAAAAATCCCATGGTCCCTGCCAATCTGACCTTGGGGAAAATTCCTTCCAACCACCAAACCTAGTGATCAGCAAGACCATAAGCCTGTGAGCAAGATTCTCTGTACCACTTCCAAGCACCAGTCCACCCCAGCTGGTATCCCATCTCTAGGTGTGGCGGGATGCTTCAGAGGAAGGTGAACCCAACCTCGCACCACCTCCAGAATACAACTGTACATCAGGACCCTGTGTGTGAGAGAGAGGCTTCCTGACTTCTGCAGACCAGATGAAACCATGAAGACAGGATTAGATTACAGCACAGAGCTACAAATATTATAAGCATGTAGAGAGCAATACACGCAATCCTACTGTCCCCAAAACTTCTTTTAACTCTAAAAACCTAGCAAATGTAACACGGATATCCCTTTGATGCACCACTTAAACTAATCACTAGCTATTGCATGAATTATTGCTAGTAAAAAAGCCCTAGATTATCCATCTCTACTAATACAGGGCTGATCTGAACCCCCAAACATATATTTTCTAGTGTAAGTGGGTTCTCAAACTTTTCCCTTTCAGGTCCCTCATTCTAAACCTTCACTTCCCACGCAAACGACCCCGCATAAACCCAATCCCAGAGATTACACAGTTTCAGCAAAAGGCTCGCGAAATAGTGTCCCACATAATAGTCTACAAGAATATAAATTAGTTGACCCGCACAGAGGGAAGCAAACATTTTTACTGAGTGCCTCTGATCGCTTCACATTTAAAAGCGCACGGCAACTAGACACGCAATGAACCCTCCACCCCCGCCGCCAACCAATCACCTGTCCGGTGCCCCGGACTGGACACGGATCCAATGCCGGCAGCAGCCCCTCACCTCCAGCAGCTCAGGGCCGCACCCGAGGGACTAGGAAGCGGGGACTTTGGGGCACGTCACCTTCGCTTACGGGGAAGTTTTGCAGCAGCAGCCCCCACCCCAGCTGACTCACGTCGAACTGCTCCGCGCTGCCTGCCCCGGGCTCCCTCACGGGCCTCACCCGTCTCGGCTCGGCAGCGGGGCGAACTCCAGGGGACAGCGGACTAGAGAGCAGCCCTCCCGGCTCCCGCAGGCACTGGCCGCAGCACCCCGCGCGCCTCTGGTGAAGCGGCCCCGGGAGACACAGTAAAGCCCCGCGACCACCGCCACGTCTCCCGGATTCGGTTAGAGGGTCCCCAGGAGCAGCGGGCCGGGGCTGCCCAGCCGCAACATGGGGCGGCGAGGACTAGGCCTCTCCGCGTCCCGGAGGAAGCGCAGCTCTGAGCCCGGACGGCTGCAGATCCCGCCGAGGGACGCGCTGCCTACTCCGCCGGGGCGGGCGCAGCGAGACCGGCTCCTTACCCCGAGTCTTGCGTGGCGGCAGGGGAGGCCAATGCAGCGGCTGGCGGGGCCGGGCTCGGTAACTACACCGCTCCGCCTCCTCCCCGATCCGAGCCACTCAAACAAACAAGATGGCGGCCGCAGCCCTTCCTGCCGCCCAAACCCGCCGTTCAAATCGGCAGGATGTTTACTGTTAAAATGCCCCCTCCCGGCACAGGGACCAAACACGCATGCGCGCAACTGCAGCCACTATGACGATCAGGGCTCTGGGAGTGCAAGAAGATACCAAATGCGCATGCGCCCAAGCTCCTGCCTTCCGGTAGCAGAACGAAGGAAAGGGCGGAGCGTCGAAAGGTGGTGAAAAGGCGCATGCGTAACCGCTGAAACTCACAAGGCCCAAGAAGGGGGGTGGGGCTAGGGCACGGAGCGAGGAGAAAGAGCCAAGGAAGAGGAATTGCGCGTGGTCGCTGAGCCGGTGTGGCTGAAGCGTCTCGCCCGGAAAGGAAGAGGGCGGTGGTAGCGCCCCCTTTAGGGCAGGAGTGGCTAGCGCAGTTGCTGGAGTACATGGCTGCAGGTCTCTGGCTGGGAAGTTGTATAGTTACTGCCCCTGGCATCAGGCTTATGAAATACTGTCAACCCCAACACAGCATGCAGGGATCAGCCTCAGGGCAGGGGTGGGGATAAAAAATCCTGAGTCAGATGACAACCCCCCCAAGTGAGATTGGCGGCAAAATCAGGAGATTAAAAAGCACCCCATCAAATCATGTTTTTAGTCTCTTGACTTTGTACACCCCTCCTCTGCCCACCTGATAATTTCAGCTTGAAGAGTCAGTCTTTAGTGCACACACAAATTCATGCCTCTCCCTAGTTTCTCAGATGGACAGTCCACTTACCCTCTCCTTGCTCTCTCCACCCCCCTCCGACAGGGGAACTGCCATCCATTTCTGTTATTATGGCCCTACCAAGTCCATGGCCCATTTTTGGTAAATGTCATAGTCAAAGCATTTTTAAAATCCTGAATTTCATGGTTTCAGATATTTAAATCTTAAATTTCAGTATTGTAACAAAGCAGGAATATGTATTTAAAAACAGCAAAATATGCACATGTAAAGCACTTAAGTCAGCATTTCTCAGACTGGGGGTCCCAACTCAAAGGGGAGTTTTCCAAGGCAATTGACGGGAGGGCGCTGTCTTGCTATCCTTACTTCTACCTTCAGTGCTGTGTGCCCAGCCAGTAGCACTGCTCTCGGGTCACCCAGTTCTACAGGCAGTGCAGAAGTAAGGAATGGGACTGCTGCAACGCCCCTACAATAGACATGCAACCCCCTTATGTGTCAAGACCCCCAGTTTGAGAAATGCTATGTACTTTTGTGTACTTTTACCCTATACTATAGGGTACTATGGGGTGAAAGTATACAAAAGATCAGATTTCATGGAGGAGACCAATTTTAACAGTCTGCGATGAGTTTTTCATGGCCATGAATTTGGTAGGGCCCTACCTATTATTGTCTTGACTCTCTCACCTCCTACTTTTCTACCTCTCCCCATATTGCCTTCTGTATGAGGTCTATAAAATGAATCTGGAAAATGATCAGAGCTCTCTGCAGCAAGCACCGAAAATCTCAGGAATGGAGGAGCTTCTGACATCATTGCAATAGTGCCTTCTGTGGGTGCCAAAATCTGTAACTCATACTTAATTCGCAAGAGCTGGGAACTCTGCTGAAGCACTGAAAAGTTATGAGTCTTGTTCTCAAGATCATTACATTTAAAAATAATAATTCATTTTGGGGTCTTTTTAGTTATCAGTTGGAAGCGACAGAGGTAGAGAAAAACCTGGGTGCATTGTTTGGTCACAGGACGATTATGAGCTGTCAATGTAATGCAGCCTTGAAAAATGCTAATGCAGTCCTAGGATGCATCAGGTGACGTATTTCCAGGAGAGATAGGGAAGTATTAAAACCAATATACAAGGCACTGATGAGACCTCATCTGGAATACTGTGTGCAATTCTGGTCTCTCATGTTTAAAAAAGATGAATTCAAACTGACACAGGTGCAGAGAAGGGCTACTAGGATGATCCGAGGAATGGAAAACCTACTTTATGAAAGGAGACTCAAAGAGCTTGGCTTGTTTAGCCTAACCAAAAGAAGGCTCAGTGGAAAAATGATTACTCTCTATAAATATATCGGGGATAAATACCAAGGAGGGAGAGGAGTTATTTAAGTTAAGCACCAATGTGGACAGAACAAATGGATATAAACAAGTGTCAAAGTTAGAATCAGGACTCACAATTTGTCAGACCACTCTGTTTATTAGCGCAGCACTCCACCAATAACATTCAGAATATGTGAATAGCCATGCAAGGCCTAAACAGTCTTATTTATACAGATAAAAGAGCGGGAATTAGACAAAGGGACAAAGAAAGCAAAAAACAGTAAAAATCACCTGGGACACAGCATGCATATCCCACTTCCTTACTGATTGGTATCGATCTAAGGCTAATACTTTCCAATTGCCCTTAAACGGTGCAATTGTTCTATGCTAATGTCTGTGTTCCTGACACCTGGATTGCAACATTCCAACAACTTTGCTTAAAGGTGCAGACAACATTTCTTTAATCCTTTCTATTCTTACAATATAATTTCATTCTACTTTCACAATCCTCCTTTTGGTCAGGCGTACGCCATGACCAACCATCACTGGGTTCCACAAATTAACCGTTCCTTATCTCTTTGTTCATCAGTGATATTCAAAATCATCATATTAGCACTCTGTTTTGGGGCAGTCATCTGGTGACACAATTCTGGATACAACAGGAGATTAACTGAAAGCAGACAAAAAATCACTAAGATTCCAAACAGGATAGTTAGGGCTCCCTGAAACAACCAGTTTCCTATGCCAGAGAAATTGAACAGGTTACTTAGCCACTTCCATAAAGAACTCGCTCTTCATGAGGAAGATATGCGATTTGTTCTAAGTGGCTAGCACGATCTATCACCTCATTGGTATTGTCAGGTATAAACACACAACATTCTTTTCCAATGAGAGCACAGGTCCCTCCTTGGCCGCCAGCACTATGTCTAATGCTTGACGGTTTTTGGAGGGCCACCTGTCTTGATCACCCCTGTTTCTGTGGCCAGGGTTTTTTAAACTTTCTCCGTTTCATTTGCCATTATTTCAACCACTGCTTGTAACCTCAGGAGTCTTTTTGCATGGTGTATTACTCCCCAAGTGGATAAAGGAAGTGCCAATGGCCTCTTCCCAAGTTAAGGGCTTATGTTATGTATACCATTGGGCATCTGTTAAGTCCCTTCTTTTTCGCCTGAAATTACGGAGGCGTTCTCGTGGGAGGGACTCTAGTACTCGAATTGTGGGAAGAGTTGGGGCTGGATAACAGATACCTGACCAGTGAGCTGGTAATACAGTATAAGCTTTGGTTCCACAACCCAATGATGGCCTATTAAGGCGGGAAGGGTCGATTGCATCCATTTGTTACATAGGTATCTACAAATGAGGAGTAATATCCTCCAAAGGGCACAGGGTAATCCTCCTTACGAGGAGTGGTAGTGTTTGTATGGCATTGGAAGATTGTATTATTTTTACTAAGATTACTGTAGGGGGAACATGAGATTGATTTTTCTGTTTGATCCCAGGTTGAGAAAAAATTCATATCCCCATACCCAGTCCAGCCACTCTTTAGTTTTGTTTGAATAATCCCATACACCATTTGCCACAATATGCTGAAGGCAATGGCTTTTTCCCAGATCCAGCCCTGTCCCATTACACACCCAACACCAATGACTTTTCCCCCCACCACCACACTTATCCATTTAGATACATTTATTCCACTGTTTCCAAGTGTCATTACTGTTCCATTGTTTTGTTAAATGGACGAGGTCCTCCAGTAAGGTCTGGGGAATTGAGTGGGATAGCCAGGACAGGAACACCAGCTTGAGAGTGGGCTGGGATGTGGCTGCAGAGCCCAGCATTTAGAAATGTTAAGGGTCTGAGCTATCCACACTTGCTGCTGGATAAAAGAATTGTCATTGTGGGCTTCCCAGATCTTAAGATACCAGCAGCCGAGAAACAGGCGCCACCAGAGGTGCATGTTGACGAAGCCGTTACTGGTAAGGATTATTACGTGGTCAAGAATCTGATGCTGTATCGGGAAAACCACAAGGCTGGCTTTTTTCTTGTCTGCAGGACTGTTCCCTCTAAACGTGCTCTTCCTCCCTCTGGATCAAAACCTAAAGGGAGCATAAGACTAGCGAACCCCCGTCCTGAAGGTGATGATTCGGATTAAACATTGCATGGGGAATGAAAGAGGATGTCTGGTTACCACTGTAAGGCATGTTATCCACGCTGCCGAGGCCAGATAGCATCTTCCCTTAACAGCTGCTTGACAGGGGTAGTAATCAAGTACTTGCATAGGGACCCATATCCACTCCGAGGTTCCAGGTGTTTTCAGATGGTCGAATTGCCTTACGTAGCACCCGTCACCTGGCTTAAGGTGTGGGCACTCCAGGAGTCAGAGCTGAAGCGTTCCGGGAGGCCAGGCAGCTTAACCCTGTGAATGGAAGTCACTTACCAGCTTGCATAATCCCTTGCAATATTGAGAGCGGTTACTGTGAGTCAAAATCAAGTCTGGATGGAGTAATCGGTAGCCAACAGTTCGCAGTAGGACGTCCATAACGATTTCAAAAGACTCGTTTATTGCCTTTGGATGGAGCGATCGCATTTCCATAAAGGCGCTAAGTTGGTAAAGCTTTGCGGCCAGCTTAACCCTGTGGAGTCACAATCATCTAGCAGGTTTTTATATTTTCTTAATACACCATTTCGCCCCTTTCTACAGCACCTGCATTTTGTGTAGTAGGACATTGCAGCAGGTGTTTGATTGTGACGATGACATGTTAATATACTTCCAGGTTGCTGCATAATCTTTCCTGGTTTTATAAAGGTGTGTGCTTATCCCCAGTCACGGACTCAGAGTCTTGGCAAGGATATTCCTGAGGCAGGCAAATAGTTTAACCAAAACATTAGCAACGGGACAGTGATGTCAGCCTTGCGGCAAGGATAAGGGGTTTCATATCCAACCAGAAAAAAAAACATACCATATACCAAAATTAACAATTCAAATCGTGACTTAGCATTTGTACACAATAAAGTTGCCAATGCAGAAGGGTGCTTGGGGCAAGCCCGAAATCCTCTGACCACTTTTACAGGTTACAATATTGTGGTTTTGGCAAGTCGGTGGTCGAGGGCGGAGCACAGGTCGCGGACTGCAAAAATTGAGTGGCTTGATAATGTGTTGGGAGCCCACGTCGTGGTGAGTTGGAGAGATTCCCTACTCGATGCTTTTCGTTATGTCCTTTAAGGATGTACGGACTTTTCGCTTCCTGTTAATGAACACGTGTGCAGGCGAGCCATGATGAACGTAAGAAGGAAAAAGGGTGCCACAAAGCACCATTGGTGCAGAACCCCGCGCGAAAGGAAATCAGGATGTAAGAGAGCAATCCCAGGAGTCTTTTTCGTTTTCCAGGGACAGAAGTTCTGGAGCAGGGTGAGGTCAAACGATGGGACAGTGGTGGTGACATAGAAACAGAGAGTAGAACCTAGAAATGCAATCCTGTGGGAAGGTTTCGGTTATGGCTGCAGCAATGATTTTAGCCAGAGGCATCAGCAAAATGCGCTTAACCCTTTAGCACATCAGTGTCTGCGCATCGAGTCGTCCCAGGGGCCACTTTAACATCAATTAGTCACAGGGCAGAGGGAAAAGTAAATACTGATACTGGAACGGTGCGAGGCGATAATGATGTGGCAGCGAGTTATAGGCCGATTTCATAGGGGGTTACCGGCATAATGATGTAAGTGGAACCGCCGAGCTGTTGCCAGGCGAGTTGACAATCCATGTATCTTATACGCCCAAATAGGACATAGCATGCTGAGTCAGTGCAGTAAATGTGTGCTTGATGCGTCGTCACTCAATGCAGTGTGCACTTGTGGCTTTAAGCAGCAAGGCCGGTGAATTGGATACAATCAGCAACTTGTGCTGAGGGTTACAGAAGGTAAAGGCGCAGCGTTCTAGATTGGTTTCGCAGAGGTAGGTGAACTACAGTCAGTATCTGCTAAGGAGTTTGATCGATGCCTTGTGGTGTACTCGAAAAACAGAGAACATCAGAAACAAACAAGGTCAGAGTTAGGGAGAGGACATCAGAAGTCAGAGCACGGGACATGGTGGGTGATAGTCGAGCAGCAGAGATTTTTGGTTGTCTATGGCAGTGTTTGTTTAGGTTGATCACCTGGTCATGGTTAGGAGTATCAAAAGGTAGGATGAGTCTGGGCAGGATTTAAGGATATTGTGTAGGGATTACACGTGGGTGGAGCGCTTATAGTGTGTAGATGATATGGGTGTTCAAGTTGAAGTGTTCTACCTGGTAAGCGGATAATACAGTAGTAGTGGCTCTTTGTACTTGATTGTAATAGCATGACTGGTAGTTTCTGTATTGCAGAGAGAGCTTCGTTGTGAGGGACATAGGTTGGTTTCGGGAGTATTAGCAGGTCTCAGGGAGTGGAGGATTGGGTGGACGGTGTTGTGTTTGGGGTTATTGGGGTGGTGCATTTGTGGTTAGTTTGGTTTATTACTTGGTTAGGGTTGGAGTAGTTCTAGAAGTCTGTGACGGTTCGGCGGCTGCGGCAACACAGCACACAGGCAGAGGGGCAGGCCTTGACACAGGGTCCAAAGTGGCAGGAGAAAATAAGCTACTGCGGCGGTTCTGCCTCCGTGCACCTGGAGTGTAACTCCAAGGCACCATCCAGATTGTTCATGGCAGAAAAGGGTAAAAGCTTAGAATAGTGCTAGCAGCCCTAAAGCGGGGCAGAAAGGCCAAACCTGTTTAGGAGGGAAACAAAGGGCAGAGTTGCTTGAGGTGCCATGGCATGGATGTAGGCCAGAGATCATGAGTGAGGTTCCTGTAGAGTGTTTTGGCAAGGAGGCATACTTGGGGAAATCCTGTGGCTGACAAAATCCCCAGCCATGCCAAAAATTATTCGGACATGCGTGGATGCAGGGTCAGGGAAAAGCTAAGGATAGCCGGACAACGGGTGGGAGAAAGCGTAACGGAACCGGGAGAGAGAGAGAAAACCAGGTATGTGAAGAGCGTTTGAACAGAGCTGTAGTTAGATGCGAAAGCCTTGTGACCGTTGTTTGCTAGGCGGCCAGTAAGGAGCACTAAAGTTTCAGGAGCAGATAACGACGGGGATACAGAGAAGGAGGTCATCTACAAATTGGACTAGAGTGGACCCGATGGGGAAAACAAGCGTCAGCTAGGTCTCGGCTAATGCCTGGGAGAAGTAATGATGGACTTATCCGTATTACGCTCGGGAGCTGTGGTCCATGTATATTGCTGTCCCCTGTAGGAAAGGCAGAAGAGGTACTGGAGTCAGGTCGTGAACTGGAACAGAAGAAGAAAGCAGAAACATGAAATCAGACAGGTAAAATGAGTTGCACTGTGGGTAAGAAGCAGGATCGTTGATGGGTTTGGGACAACAGGAAAGCGTGTCAGACTTAATCGACATCGTAATGGATCGAAGGTCCGAACAAACATCAGCCAGATTCCGATCAGGATTTTGCGAATCGGGAGTGATAGGAGTGTTACAGGACTGGAACAGGAACCAATATGCCTTGCTCTCTGAGGCAAGTTCAAGGCCAGAGCAATCCAAGCCTCTGCCCTCAGGGTGTTTAAAGTACGGGATAGGCGACACAGGGGTTTGGAAGAGTCAACCAGTAATGCCAGACCAGAGATCCAGTATTTAAGCGGCCACCCTCAGAAGGATGTGGGTTGCACAGAGAGGATGGAACTGCGAATTAGTGCTCGAGGGACGGACCATGAGGCAACAAGGTGGACCAAGGTAGAAAGACGTTTTCAGACAGCAGGCGGAAGGCTACAGAATCACTCAGGGAAGACTGAGGAATTTAGTAAAAAATATTACCCTCATCCGGGAACAGTATATGGTGCAGCAAGCTTACATAACAGGATTCCACCAAAGGTTCCGGAGGTGGATCAGAGAGAAGGAAGGCATGATCCGCAGAAAGGGACCAACCGGTTGAACGTAGAGGATTTTTGAAAGGGAAAGGGTTGGGATCCCCGTAGTCCCACGCGGACATTGATGTTTCGGAAGCAGGACTTCAGGCAGGTCGGTAGTAAGCGAGTACAACTGCACGAGAGCGAAGCTCCGTATCAAAAGGAAAGGGAGAGAAAGATCATGATCGTTAACACACACCCTGCCCCACTCACCAGCGGGAGTGAGAGGTAGTAAAGGGCTAATTTTCCTGAGGTCCCCGATTATGTCCCGCATTGTTGTGGGGCAAATAAGCTGGGGCCTGAACTGGCTGTGCTGGCAGGGAGTTTAAAACTTGGTTGCTTTCACAGAGTTACCAGTGCCGCTGGACACTCATTCTTTCCAAATGTCCCGGTGACTTTTACAGTAATTACAAACATCCCATAACCCGAAAATCCCAGTCTGTCGCTCCCAAAACCAGGGCGTCCCTCCCTGGCTGTTTTTTCTCCCGTCCCGGGTATATTGTTTTTGCCCTGCCTGAATAATGGCATGTATTGCAAGTGGCCATTACATTTGCCTGAGCTGATTGTTCTTGCCTTTCCCTTTAAAGTAACGTTGGCAGTTGCTCGCACTGTTGCAATTTTTCCATTGGTTTCGGTCTTCCATCCAATCACTATTCATTTAGCGTAAATTGCAATAGCAGGCAGATGAGCCATGTAAACAAATGATAGCCAGGGCACCCTGTCCATTTGTTATCTGGTTGCTGTATACCAGCAATTTGCAGAAAAATGTCATGTTAGCCGGTGTGAATAGTTCGCTCCCGGGTTTTTCTCCTCTGTCGTTGCTACCAAGCCATTTTGGCCGTCCAGTTGGCTTTTAAGGAAGTCCATACTCGGGATGGCTTTTCAAATAGTTTTTAGCTCAGTCCTTACACTTTTTTTTCGGTACTTCAGCATTATAAGACAGTGTCCTGGGTAATGTAGAGTGGCAGTCAGCAGCGATCAATCTGCTGCTGTGAGCCATTTTCATGCTCACTAGGGGCTTGTTTACAAGTACCAGTTGCACAGCTGCAGGAGTTTGCCTCAGGATTATAGGTATCACACACTAACAATTCCTCTGCACAATCTTGTAGGATTTTCTCACGCTTAGGAAAGCCTTTTACAATTGAAGGAGCTCATGGCAAGTCCAGGGTTATAGACTCCAAGTGGACTCCATCCTGGTCCCAAGTATGCAGAGATTCGGAGGGAGCCCTGAATATTTTATTAAGGCCCAACGCGTGCGAGCTTTTTACGAGGCAGAGTGGGTCCAGAGGGAATGGGCCTCGCAGCACCGGATGGTCCAGACGAGCTCCTGACTGGAGATTTCTGGGAAATTGTTCTGAGCTGGGAGATCTGGGACTGTTGTGTTCCTGAGCTGGGGGCGTCGTGGCCACCTATCATCGATGCCAAGGCTGCCAGCCAGTAATCGTCTCCTTTTCATCCTTATCCCAGAATCTAGCAAGTGGGTTTTTCATCTTTTCCCACCCCGAGACAGGAGTATGAAGGGGGTTCTAGCTTGGAGAACAGGGGGTAAAGGGAGCACTCAGTCTAGTGGTGCGGAGAGGGATTTCCAATAAAGCTTTAATATATCATTGATACTTTAAGAGAGTCGGGTTTCGTTCTGTCATCTACGATTTGCCTCTGTCCACTAATTGCCATGAAAAAATGCCACCTCTCCTTTTGCCAATTAGTTTTTAATTGGATCGCAGTTTGTCTTTAAGACATCACTCGATCCTTCTCCAAGACTCCTAACAGGGCCACTGAGTTTTGGATCTCTCTGAGTTTAGCCTAGACCATTTTCCCAGAAACTTACAGGAGTCCAGACCTTTTCCTAAAATACATAAAATAAAGGCCAGGAAAATTCCTTTAGGAAGTGGCCCATGCTTAGACGTCTGTACCATACAGAGGACTTCATACAACCAATACACCAAGAAAGGCATTAGGTTCGTCAGCAGCAATGCCCAGCTGCAACATAAAAGGCAGCCCAATAGGCTTGCCTCAAATCGCCCTTGGTTCACATAAGGGATTTAACCAAGGTGGCCGGTGCCGGCTGCGATGTGGTCAATTCACTCACTCAGACCACGGGGACAGGACCCCTTTCGGATTGCGGCCGATCCCCGACGGCAGACGGCCACCAGACTCGCAAAGCACTCCCACAGGGAACGGTATAGGAACACAGGAGACAGAGATCAGCTCAGTCCGGGACAAAAACACAAATAATTACCTGACCAGATTCCTGATTCAACGAATCCCGGGATCCCTACCAGAGACGAGTGGGAACCAACAGGTTCGATGGCGTAGACTTCACTGTGGTCATGCGCTTTCCCTTCTAGCTGTGAGGACCGCTGGGCCAATTGTGCCAGCGTGCGGCTGCCACATGTCGCCTACAAAAAACATGTCAGGAATCACACAGCCCAGTGGAAGACGGTTTGCCATCTGGTGGAATACCTCCAATTGTCAAAGTTAGAATTCAGGACTCACAGTTGTCAGACCCACTCTGTTTATTAGCGCACACCCACCAATACATTCAGAATATGTGGAAGTAGCCATGGCAAACCTAAAAGTCTTATTTATACAGATAAAAGAATTAGACAAAGGGACCAAAGAAGCAAAAGTAAATCACCTGGGCGCACAGCATGCATTTCCACTTTCCTTTAACAACTGTTTCTCATCGAAGGCTAATACGTTCACACAATTACCCTTTAAACTCGTGCAAAATTGTTCTATGTTAATGTCTGTATTCCTGATACCTGGATTGCAACATTCCAACAATTTTGCTTAAAGGTACAGACAACATTTCTTTAATCCTCTCTATTCGTACAATATAATTTATTCTACTTTCACAATACAAATTTAGGCTCAAAATTAGGTGAAGATTTCTAACCATTGGAGGAGTGAAGTTCTGGAACAGCCTTCCAAAGGGAGCAGTGGGGGCAAAAAACTTAACTGGCTTCAAGACTGAGCTTGATAAGTTTATGGAGGTGAATATGTGATGGGACTGCCTACAATGGCATGTGCCCAGTCAGTAACTGCTAGTAGCAAAAATCTCCAAAGGCTGGAAACAGCACACTAGATGGGGAGGGCTATCAGTTACTACAGAGAATTTTTTCCCAGGTATCTGCCTTGTGGGTCTTGCCCACATGCTCAATGTCTAACTGAGAACCATATTTGGGGTTGGGAAGGAATTTTCCCCTGGGTCCGATTAGCAGAGATGCTGGGGATTTTTCGCCTTCCTATGCAGAATGGGGCACAGCCCACTTGCAGGTTTAAACTAGCGTAAATGGTGAATTCCCTGTAACTTGATGTCTTTAAACCATGATTTGAGGACTTCAGTAACTCAGCCAGAGGTTAGGGGTCTATTTCAGGAGTGGATGAGTGAGGTTTTGTGGCCTGCAACGTGCAAGAGGTCAGACTAAATGATCACGATGGTCCCTTCTGACCTTAAAGTCTATGAGTCTATTTGTCCTTTGGTTTCTGAGCCTTTAGCTTACACTGGAGACACATCTTCAAGCTTTTTTCTGCAATCATGAAGACAAAGAACTTACTTTTTGAAAATGAAAGCTAAGATTCCTATGCAATCCTATGAGTTCAGGAGCTGAGGGCCTTAAGGGAAACACCAAATATCACAAGATTTGTGATAAAATTGTGAGAGTTGAGAACACTGACGTGTATGTGCTTGCTGGCCAAATGAATCCAACTGGTGGGACAGTTCCTGAACAAGTCGGGTAATGAGTGATGAGGTAGCAGAATGGCTAGCGGGTCTGCTGATGTACTGCATGTGAGGTGGTGATGTGTACTGTTCCTGACCGAGCAGTTTGACACTTGGGATCATTAACATCTCTTGTTTAGTGTTAAAAAGTTCTAATACAATACATGCAAGCTCTAAGCTTAATTACTCTGTTAACTAAGACCTTGCCAAACACAAAGTTGTACCACTTTAATTGTACTGGTATAGTTAAAGTGGTATGTGTATGCAATTATATTGCTATAAAGGGGCTTATACGGGTAAAGCTTATTCCTATATGTGAATCAATATAACACTGTCACACTAGAGGTTTTACTGGTATAGCTATATCAGTACCTAACTGACATAACTGCTCTGGTGCAAAATCTATGTGTAGATCAGACATCAGTGTTCCTGTTGCTGTTACCATCTCAGAACTCTATTAAGAAGCAACTGAGTAGACCCCAGATCCGAGGCTAGCATCTTCATCCCACCAAGGAAAAGCAGAGCCTAGAGAAGTCCATGAATAGTTGTCTCAAACAGGCAGCATTTGTTGGCAGAACTCAAGAGAGTACCATTGCTTTTCTCCACAATGCACAATTTGAATCCGGGCGTGAAAAAGGACTAGTGCCCATGAGTGCCAGCAGGGTCTAATCTACTTTCTACCATAGGTACATTAGGTCAGGACATTGTCTTTGGCCAGAGGTAAACTGTCGTTATTACAGATTCCCCCCGAACAAGTAAAGCAAAGAGAACCTTCATCTAGGCTAGCGAACGCACAGTCATGATGTTTGTCATTTGAATTCAGATGCAAACTACTCCGCTCCAGATTGATCTATTAGGGGCCACACACCCACGCTGGAGGCCTGATAAGTTGTTTGATCTCAGACACAAATCCTTCAGACACAGCTCTTGGCTTTCTAGGGAAGAAAAACAAACAGTCCTGTTATTACCAGGCAGCAAAAATCACTTCCCTTGCCTGTTTTGCTACGGACTCTACAAACAGGTTTCATTAGTCTGGAAAAAGGGCTCCATACCATAAATCAAACATCCTCTTTTAAAGCCTGCTTCCCTATTGGAGGCACAGCTGTCAGGTCTTCCCTCCAAGCTTCACAGCTCACTCCTGCTCTCTGGAGCACTGCGGATATTTCTTCTCCCTTTCCTCAGCAACGTTCATTAACCACTTCCTCCCATGGCTGGACATGGCACCTGCACACCCCAGACCTTTTTTCTTGCTTGAAGTAATTTGGTTTCAGAACCACATGTTTTGGAAGTTTGAAAATAGTAAGCATTTCCCTAGCAACCAAATGTATTATCTCACAGAAGGATTATGACTGCAGTTGGAAAATAAGCAGCAGGAGTAGATGATTAGTAATCAAATACTCTATTGTTATACTAATGACTAATTTTTTTTAGAGGGAAGAAACGAGATACAGAAAACCAGGAAACATTTTTTTCTGAATAGAATGTTTTTCCATCACCTCTATGAGGCATCAGTGAGTCTGTGAAACCATGGCTATGCAAAGTCAAACAACGTATTGGATCAACTATAAAAGAAAGTGCCATAAATCATCCTTGTCCCAAAGAGACCTTAAATATATGAGCATAATGAAAACTTTCTTATAAAACAATATTGTACATTTCTTTAATAGACTATCAGCGCATAAACAAGCTGGAACACTGAAATACCACAAAACTCCACTTTCCCTCCAAGGGTTTAAACAATATTACTGTAATTGAGCAAATCTATCATATCAGATGATAATATAATCTTAGCAAATGGTTGCATATCAAACAAATACTGTAAAAATATGCAGTCTAGTCTCCTGATCCCACTTCCTCTGACTCAATTTTGCAGTTTTCAGTATTCATTTTCCATAATAGTGTCTCATTAGAATCTTTATGCAAAACAAACACTGATTCTCCTTATGTCCCACATGGAACTTTGCTGGGTAAAGTAATGCTCCCAGGATGCCTTCTGTCAGAAAATGCCTGCTGTAACACTATTAATCCCTTTCTTTTTTTCTCAATACAGTGGCTTAGTGGTTGAAGCACCAGGTTGGAAACACTTAAACTCCCTGGAACCACAGATTTTTAGTCTCAGCAAGACTGACTTGTTATTTCAGCGGTACATATATTGAGTTCCGTGCATTTTAATCGGAAGTTCTTTTGCTCTCAATAGGATATTAAATATAACACATCACTTTTAATAAATGGAAGAGTTTGCCCCATGGTCTTTGGCCAACAATTATTTTCTCCCCACTACTGGGTAGTATGCCAGCTGTTTACCTACCTGTCACAGTCCACATTACTCTTGATTAGTAGCAGAGCTCAACTTTAGGGAAGAGTATGATGCATTCCTAAAACATTCTTTTATATCTCCTGAATATCACTCAGCTCTTTTTCTCAACCATGGACTTAAAAATCATTGTACTCTTTGTCTCACCTACTTTGGGTATTCTTGGTATTCTGGTACTCGGGCTGAATTCTAATATTAGTAGTCAAGCACTTATTACAGAAGGGATCCTTTCTTGCAACTCAGATCTTGAATCCTTTCTTGCAAATCAGATCTAAAATACTTGAAATTAGCTCGTCCATAAGACCTATTGACCGATTAGAATCATGAAGCCATTAAGGTGTAGTTTCGATCCTTTCTTGATGCATAGCCAAACTTTTGCAATTCTGTCAGCGTTTTAGTGTCTGATCCTCCTCCATTTATTATTATTGAGCTACTAAAGCATGCCAAAGCATTTCACAGAAGTACAGACATACAACCTGAGCTCCAAAGAGCTTCCAATCTAAAAGTAACCTAATTTAAATCTAAATTATCTGAATGATAATTTCTTCATCTTTACTCTGCTGTCCACTGTTTGAACATGACTATCAAGATCAATTCACTCTGTAAGCTTGTTCTCCAACCTGGTCTTGTTCATCACTGTAGAAGATTTCAGTCTAATTTAATGTTACATAGTTTGTCCAAGAGATTTCTGATTGATTGTCATCTCATGAGACTGTTTCTCTCCCATCACAGTTAATTAAGATGGCCTCTTTGCATGGCCTGAAGCTGAGCTTAATCACATGATGTAAAATATTTGGTTTAAACTGTTATTGAGATTTTCAGACATAATTGTGGGAAGCTCTTCTAAAGATTACTAAAACTATAATACAACAAACAAAAAGATTCCCTAGACAGAAGCTCAGCACAATGTGTTCTGTTTCTTTATGCATAAAGCTCCAGCTCCAATCACTAAACAACCATTTTTAAAGAATATCAATGAGCTGTCTTCATTTTAAATCAAATAATAAATTATTGTATGAGTGTTTCAAAGGGCCACTTCCATGTTCAAAAGATTTATTTTTAATAAAACTTTTCTTCAGTTGCCATAAATACCCCAAAGGAGGGGTGGGCAAACTTTGTGGCCGGAGGGCTACATCTGGGTATGGAAATTGTATGGCGGGCCATGAATGCTCACAAAATTGAGGGTTGGGGTGCGGGAGGGGGTGAGGGCTCCGACTGGGGGTGAGGGCTCTGGATTGGGGCCAGAAATGAGGAGTTCAGGTGCGGGAAGGGGCTCCAGGCTGGGGCAAGGGATTGGAGTGCAGGAGGAGTGAGGGATCTGGCTGGGAGTGCAGGCTCTGGGGTGGGGCTGGGTATGAGAGGTTGGGGGTGCAGGAAGGTACTCCAGGCTGGGACTGAGGGGTTCAGAGGGCAGGAGGGGGATCAGGGCTGGGGCAGAGAGTTGGGCACGGAAGGGGGTGAGGGACGCATGCTCCAGGCGGTGCTTACCTCAAGCAGCTCCTGGAAGCAACGGCATGTCCCCCATCCGGCTCCTACACGGAGGCATGGCCAGGTGGCTTTGAGCACTGCCCATCCGCAGGTGCCGACCCTACAGCTCCCATTGGCCTTGGTTCCCAGCCAATGGAAGCTGCGGGAGTGACACTTGGAGCAGGGGCAGCGTGCAGAGCCCTTTGGCTGCCCCTAACATGTAGGAACCGGACAAGGGACATGCTGCTGCTTCCGGGAGCTGTGCGGAGTCACGACATGTGCAGAGCAGGGCAAGCCCCCGACTCCCCCTGGCTGGAGCTCAAGGGTTGGTTTAAAATGTCTGAAGGGCCAAATGTGGTCCCCGGGCCATAGTTTACCCACCCCTGCCCTAAAGCATTAAAGCAAAGGATTTTTAAAATATAATTTAATTTTTCACCACTCATGTTGCTTGTGTAGCTTCTCTATTTCACTCAACTTGGAAAGTGATCTGTAGAAGTGACCTGATGCTTGAAATGTAAATTGACCTCCTGACTCAGTTGCCTTGTAACTGCCATTGAACAGCAAAAGAAACATACTGTATAATTTGAATGCTGCTCCCAGTACTTCGCTGAATTTCTCATCTGGCTTTGCTCAGTTATTTGCATTCCACACTGTACTCCAGGAAGAGAGCTGGTAGTTGACTATATGTTCTTTCACCAATATATAGGGAATAGAACCAATTCAGTGACATTTAAAAGGAAACTGAGGCCTATTTTCACTTCTAGCCTCTGGTCAAATGCACCCAGCCAGTCAGTGCATCCAGAATTTTAAAGAGGAAATTAGCTTACATCAGCTAAACAACTTTTTCTTGAGAGGGGGACAGCTTTTTTTGAGAGCTGTATTCACTTTGAATAAATGTTTTTGAGGTAATCACGTTTCCCCACTGGACACTCAAATATGAGATACAGGTTGTCTGTAGATCCACTGTTCCATGCACCGTCTTCCTCCAGTCTAAGCTGCTTTGATTTGCACAGAAACATGTAAAGAATCTATAGCTGCAAACTATGGACAACGTAGCTACCAGCTAAACTGCACGAGTCACCCCACTCCTTCAACTCTCTCCTCACATTATAATTATCAGGGGTTGAGAGGTTATGGTTATCTAAGATCAGAACCTCCCTTTCTCTCCAAAACATTCTATTTTCACTGTGTTTAAATATATATATTGTACCAATTGTGACTTGACTAATTCTGTGGAAAAGGCCCATTCTTTGTGTTATGTTTTATCCCATCAAGTCTTTCTGATGTACAGTATACTCAAAGTACTATTGCCTTAATGTATTTTAGTTGGGAACAGTCTTGTACTAAAGTATATATCATAAAAGTGATAGTACAATACTTTATATGTACATCAGAGCCTTGCCAGTCTGCTGATATATAAAGTACTGGTGTTATATTTGTCTTGGGAATAGTTCCATGCTAAAATATTTTATTAGCGTGACGGTATTTTCCATACACAGAATCAGAAAGAGGTCCAATGCTGTTGTTTATAAAAAGCTTCTGTCTTTAATAATACACTGTAGCTTATTCTCATGCTACAATGCATCATTTACGGTGCTTGGTTCTAACTGTATCTCATCATACATTTCTCTGAAAGTATTAAAAATATCCACACAATTAGAGGCATTTATATGATTAGGAATCACAATGAAGTAAAAAGAAAACAACACATTTTTGTAGCTGAGTAGGCAGAGCCAGCGCTCTACCCATAGGGTCAGTGCAAGGATGTGAAATATAGTTGCACCTTGCATGGAGGTGTTACAATTTACTTTCCTCCAAGAGCAAGGGGATACCAGCAGAGCAACTGTGACTGACAATCAAAGTACTTTCCAAGAGCTCTTCCTTGAGTGGCTCAGAAGCATGCAATCTTTTCATCAGCACCTCACGGCTCACTGTAGTCTCAACCACATATTTGCAGTTAATATCTGCTATGTGTGTAGGTGAGAAACATCTTGTTTATTAATTATCAGAGAGGACAATTTAGAATGGAACTGGCATGTCAGAAATTAAGTAGTTGACATTTCTAAACTGTGTTAATTTAGATGGATTAATGGGGCCGGAGAGTCAAAGGTGTTAACATGACCCAGACCCCGTCTACACTGCGCCTTAAATTCGAATTTAACAGTGTTAATTCGAATTAATGGTGCACCCGTCCACACTACAACGCCCTTTAATTCGAATTAAAGGGCTATTTAAATCGATTTTAGTACTCCTTCAAAACCACAGGAGTAACCCTAAAATCGATGTTACTAATTCGGAATTGGAGGTGTGCGTTGCACGGTTGCTGGTGGACGTTAAATCGAGTTACTAGGCCTCCTAGGGATAGTGTGGAGTATCCAGAGAGACTCAGCTAGCCGCGCTCTGGACGCGCAGTCATGGACCTTCCGACCTGCACTGGCCGGTACAGGAAAAGCCCCGCGGGTTTTTGGGGGAAATTCCCAGTTTCCTGTTTTGGCTCGAGTGGGCTCTGCAGCAGCCCAGCACAATGGCGTGATGCCACGTTTTGCAGCTCAAGCGCGCACATTCGTACAAAATGCAGTTTCTCGTGAGATAACGATAAACGCAGAAGAACC
>NC_133770.1:275845122-275871976 GCF_003597395.2 Chelonoidis abingdonii
CCCTATTGGTCCTCTGGTCAGGTGTCAGCCAGGTTCACTGAGCTTCTTAACCCTTTACAGGTAAAAGAGACATTAACCTTTAACCATCTGTTTATGACACAGGGATACAAGGTAGCATTAAAGGCCAGCTGCTGGAAACATTTTTGGAGTTGGAAGGCTGCATCTGAGAAGGCAAGAGCTGTGTGGGAAGAGCTGGAAAGCCTGCAAGAGAAGCCAAAGACAAACTGCTGCACAGAGAGAAAAGAAAGCTGGAGCAGAACAGAGCTAACTGACCAAGAGCCAAACAGCAGTGCCAGTGATTTGATTTTTAAAAGAAAGCAGCAAGGGATTTATAGAGTAAGCTTAATGTTCTATAATTATAGTTTAGTATAAGTATAGTTTAGGATAGTTTTTATAGTATTTAATATGTGTATGTTTGAAGTGTCTGTGTGTTTTAATTGTATTTTATGTATGTGAACTTTAAAGCCACTTAAGATCTGTTATCAGCAATTTGTTGCAAACAAATTGCTTTGCTTAATGTCATTTGAACTATATGCTATTGTAGTTCAAGTGCTCTTTTAACTTGCAATAAGGGATTACAGTGCCTTGTTTAGGATTTTTAGGATACACGGTGTTAAAAAGACACTTTGTTTTGGAAAGATCACTGCCTGTGTCAATTACTTTATCAGAAGGTTATAGCTGTGTCCTTTGAGTGTTTCCTTAGAAACCCTGGGAACTTTTACCTCCGGAAGAACAGATTAAGAGGGTGATGGGCAGGTTAGTGCAGCAGTGCCCCAAAACTCATTTTTTGAGATAACAATACAGATTGGTTTAAACTAGTGTAAATAATGAATTCTCTGTAACTTGAAGTCTTTAAACCAGGATTTGAGGACTTCAGTAACGCAGCCAGAGGTTAGAGGTCTATTACAGGAGTGGGTGGGTGAAGTTCTGTGGCCTGAAATGGGCAGGTCAGACTAGATAATGATGGTCCCATCTGATCTTAAAGTCCATGAGTTTAAGTCCATCACTGTTCGGAAAAGCATGGAAGCAGACTCTTAAATGTTTTCCTAAGCAGCGCTGCTTGCCTGAATCAGGGCTAGCAAAACCAGCGACTCTCTCTTGTTTCATTCTGTTCATGTCATAAGTCTCTACTGACTGTATATTGTTGGGTTTTTTGGTGTGTGTTTGAAACAATAGATCAAGCACTATTATTCCAACCTGAGCAGCATCTCATTCTTTCAGGTATGCCACTCTTCTTTTTTCATCCATGTCATCCTTAGTTCTAGAGCTGATTCTAGGGGTAACAAGAACACTCTAGTTAAAGTGTTCCATAAACTTAGTTCCCTGTGGAAGGATCTCCCTCCCCTACCCACTTTGATTTAAATAGGGCTCTGTGTATGTCCTGAGTGAGTTCCCTAAATGAATGAAGAACGAATTTTATAAACTGCATGAAACAGAGAACAGGAACAATTTTTTTTTTTTTTTTTTTTTTTTACAGAATACACTTTTTTGGTCTGATTAGAACCAGCAGCATAAAAATAGCCAGGACATTAATTTACAAAGCATAATAATATAGGATGCAGTCAAATGAATTGTTTTCACTTTACAGGTTTCCCTTCTTTGACTACTGTGCTGAAAACCCATCTATCTCACTACTGAAGGCCTTTCAAGCTCACTTTCTATTGAGATGATGCAAAAGATAAAAGAGTTCTTGGCTCTCTGAGACTATTGCAATCAGTTATAATCAGAATATTGTAATCAGTTTTAATTTGCTGGAAAAGCTTTCACACATGCTTATGGTAATAGATATAGTAAAAAAGTTACAAAGAGAAATTTCAAATCTAAGAACTGTACAACCCAAAACTTGAGCATATGTTTTGGAAGAAGAGAAAAGTTTCACTTTTTACTGCTATTCACTCCCTTTAACTAAAGTGTTCTTGTTACCTCTAGAATCAGCTCTAGATTTTCATAGTTAAAATGTAACAGATAAATCTTAAACACATTTAAAAAACTGTAAGAGATATGCCGGTAAAGATATATGTGATTTTTGACTATTTGACTTCTTCAGAGGGCTTCTTGCCAAATGTCAGCTGGGGAGGGAAAAGAGAGGTAGCAATTATATTTAACAAAAAACTAGAAACAGCACTTACCAGATAAGTTTATTCATATATTTTTTAAATCTCCTGGAGCCTCTACTTTTGAGTTCTAAGTTTGTCTTTAAGGGAATCATCTGACTGTGTAATCTCTTTTTTCACAATGTCTTTTTAAATGTGTATCGCTAGTACCATTGTAACAGTTCCATCTGGTCATCTTTATATATATGTACATAGCTGGAAATTTCAAGCATATAAGGTGAAACTTCATAGAACTGTAGTACTGGAAGGGACCTTGAGAGATCTTCTAATTCAGTTCCCTGCACTTATGGCAGGACTAAGTATTATATAGACCATTCCTGACAGGTGTTCTTCTAACCTGCTCTTAAAAATCTTCAGTGAGGGAGATTCCACAACCTGCCTGGCCAATTTATTCCTGTGCTTAACCACCCTGACAGTTAGAAAGTTTTTCCTAACGTCCACCCTAAATTGCCCTGGCTGTAATTTTAAGCTCATTGCTTCTTGTCATATCTTCAGAGGTTTACAAGAAAAATTTTTCTCCCTCCTTGTCACAACCTTTTATGTACTTGAAAACTGTTATCATGTTCCCTCTCAGTCTTCTCTTCTCCAGACTAAACAAACCCAATTTTTTCAATCTTCCCTCATAGGTCACTGTAACCGGGTGGCCTCTCCCCTGCGGCGCCTCCTACTGGTCGTCCTCGGGAATCAGCTCAGTCCAGTGTCCAGAGTGCCCTCTGCAGGCCGGTGATCCACCTTCCACGCTACTGGCCAATGTCCCTCCCGGAAGACCCCGGTGCCCCTTTAAACTGGGTCTCCCCCTTCCCAGGGAACCTGCCCCACTATTCCCACTTTGCCTCAGTGTATTGGCAACTGCCCCAGTCATTGCTTAGCCCCACACCCTGGGCAGACTGCAGTATCAGTCTCTCATCATTCGGCAAAGGGTTTGGACTGCTGCCCTTGCCTACCCCTGGGTTGCTTCCTACAACCCCCAGTACCTCTTGGCCTAAAGCTAGGTCGCCACCTGGACTTTCCAGGCAAGCGCTCCCATGCTCGCTGCCTTCCCCGGCCCGCGTCCACCTAAGGTACCATCAGTTCTAGCTCCCTGCAGCAGGTCCATTCCCTCTACAGGCTAGAGAGAGACTGGCTCCTGGCCACTACCTCTATAGTGCCATGCTGGACTGATTGGGACTGGCTGCAGCTGAGCCTGCTTTCTCCCAATCAGCCCAGGCTTCTTGCTGGCAGCTCACGTCCCTCCTGGGCTGCAAAGGGGCAGGGAGCGAGGTACCCCCCGCTAAGCAAGTCACCTTATAACTCCAACCCTGGTCCAAGGCCCGCTGGGGATCATCAGTTGGCGGCTCCTGCATTGGGGCCGTGAGCACAGGCGTGTATTTGGTGCGGTTTACACCCTGTCTCAGACACCCTGCCCCTTCTGCAGCGTGAGGAGACCCTGGCGCACGATTTCTTAGAGTGTCGGCCAGGTTGCAGCCCCTATACCGGCTCCTCACTAATCTCCTGTTGCGTTTTTGGCCTGCACCTTTCCCTCACCTCCTTCTTTATGCACTCCCTGATCCGTGCCCCACGAAGTCCCGGGACCGTCCTGGTCAACCCTTCTACCTTGGCTAAAAAAGCCATCTACACGACCAGGGAGAGGAGGTTGGCCGACGGAGACTCCGGTGACTGTGGGGGTTGTTTCCGGTCCATGGTCCGTTCACGTATCCGGGCAGAGTTCCTCTGGGCGGCGTCCACTGGCTCCCTTGACGCCTTCGAGGAGCAGTGGGTGCTGTCCGGGGTTCTCTGCTCGGTGTCCCCGTCAGGCTCCCTTCTTATGGCCCTTTGACCTCACTCCTGTCCCTGTTCTTTTATTAGTTGTCCCCCGCAATCAGTGGGGTTCTGAGGTCCTGTGGGTCCTCCCCTTAGGCTGGGGGGGGATCCTTTAGCAGTGGGCGGGTTTTCGCCCACCCACTTTCCAGACACCCAATAGATACAATCACCTTTAATCATTTTTGTGCTTCTCTGGACTTCCTCCAATTTATCCATATCTTTCCTGAAATGTGGTGCCCAGAACTGGACACAATACTTCAGCTGAGGCCTAATCAGCACAGAGTAGAGTGGAAGAATTACTTCTTGTGTCTTGCTTACAACACTCCTGCTAGTGTATCCCAGAATGATGTTAGCTTTTTTTGCAACAGTTTTGCATTGTTGACTCTTATTTAGCTTGTGATCCACTATGACCCCCATCACGGGGTATGCACACCCTATCCTCCTTTGGGGTTGAGCACAATCCCACCAGGGTTACAGTCTACCAGACTGTCCTTCAGCTGAAAACAGCATGGCCTAGAGGCCAGAGTCAATATGACTGCTCTTAATGTCAGGGTTGTGTGGCCTAATGGGCAGTACCAATATAACTGCCCTTGGGTCAGTGCTGTGTGGCCTAATGGCTGGAGTCAATATAACAGCCCTTGGGGTCAGGCCTAGGTATCCTACCAGCCAGAGTCAATATAATGGCCCTGGGGTGAGGGCAGGGTGGTCTAGTGGCTGGAATCAGGGAAGCAGGCTGCCCCCTAGGGCTGGATGGCAGCCACACTGGTGGACCCAGACCCTCCCTCTCCACTGGGTCCCAGCCCAGGGCCCTGTCGGTGACAGGGGTGGTTGTCATCCAGTCAGCAGGGAATCCTACTGCAACATTCTGACCTTGCTCAGGTGGTAGATACCACTCCCCCTGCCTCCCTGAGCCACTTCCTACCGTGGTTTCTGAGGTAGCAGCCACTATGCCCTCAGGACTTCTGGGCTCCATGGTGGGTTTACTCCCTGGAACTCTGGCTCCTGCCCACTCACTGAGGGTAGCAGGTCACAAGTCTGGTCTCTGGGTCCTCAGGCTCCTGCAGTCTGCAGCTGTAGCAGCTCCTGGCCTGGAGCCTTCACCAACCTAGAATGAGTGAGGCTGCTCCCTTTTATACTGTAGTAGCAGTTGGAGCTTGCCCAGCACGGTCTGAGGGGCAGGACTTCTGCCACCCATAATGTGGAGTTAACCCTAACTTGCCCAGTGGGAGGTAAGCACACCCTGTCATACCCCCAGTTCCCCTTTTCGGCCCTTTTTGGGACAGAACAACAAGTCCATTAGGTTACTGATTCATTTTGCTATTGGTCCTCCAGTAGAAACCAAAAGAAATCAACTGGAGTATTCTAATGGGGTCTAGTGGAATTACCCTACAAATATCCCTTGTGGAATGTTCCTTTAGGTATTAGGGCTGAGGATATCAGACAGTTCCTCTCTCGTTCTTTCTGCCGATTCAAGATTGTATGTTGATACAGATGCCCCACCTACACTGGGGCTCAGTGTTTGCTGAACACTGTAAAACAGCATTTTAAACAAGTTCAGATTGTTTAGCTCTGTTTAGTTTTTGTGAACAGTGTCAAATCATATTTAAACTGAGTTTGGAAAGTGTCCTGTCATAAATTGGGTCCCTACCACCTCTGTCCATTCTAGCCAGCCAAACTAGGTTTTAATTTAGACTCAACAAACACAATTCTTGGCCTGATGTATATGGGGCAAGACAGGCACTGCTTACCTCTAAGGGGTATAGGTACTCCATTAAATTTTGATAAGCTGAGCAAGGCATACCAAAGAGGAGAAGCTATCGAGACCGGAACTGTACGTGAAGCTTAACAATCTGTTATGCCACATGATGCAAGATGTAAACCCCCCAAAAATACCCCTTCCTCCCTCCCCTTTATTTAAAGAACATACCATGTCAGCATCTAAGTGTCAGTATTAGGCTTCTAAGACCAAATTTTCTGCTAGGATACTCATTCAACCCCATTATATCACAGGTGAATTTGGCCCTAAATATCTAATAAAGTTGGTTTTGTATTTAAGACAGGTGGCTGAAAGTCACAGGACCTTAGTGTTATTCCTGGATCTGCCACAGACTTATCGAGTCATGAGAGAGTCACTTCTTTTAGGGCAGATTCTGCTCCCATTGAAGTACATGGCAAAACTCGCACTCCCATCAGTGGTTCAAGCTCAGGCCCATGCTTGCTTGATGCCTCAGTTCCCTCACCTGTAAAATTGATGCTAAAGCCCTAGCTCACAGGGATATTGTAAGACTAAACTAAAGCTCTTTGAGCTTCTTGATTGGAATGCGCTATTTAACTGCAAAGTATTTTATTTCTTCCATCATCTCTCATGACAAGTTCCTCTTTTGGCATATCCCAAAAGGGACACTAACTGAAGTATTTCATTTTGTTACATAATATAGTGCACACAAAGAAACTACATGAAAGGAACATCATTAAGGTTGCAAAGTTAAGCACTCAAAAGTTAGGAAATGCGAGAATGAAGGTTGCCCATGTAACATTAACTCAGACCCCCTTGTGTGTATGACTTATGCTACAGTCTTCAAATCTGGAATCTTGTACTATTTATTTTCCTACAGGACCCTGAGTCTTTCAGTGCAAAGAGTGGATGGTGCTCACTTAGTGAGTCGCTCAGCTCTTCATCATTTTGTTTTCTCCTTGTTGTTCAATGTGTGGTCCCATGCTTTGCTTATTACACACTATTCAGACCCAGAAAATAAGGCCTAGAGACACACATGTTCAATGTGGATAAAACGAAAGATTGAATATTCCCAGTCTCCATGCCCGGTCTTCCTCCCGGTTCCCTGTCCTATTTCAGTCTCCGGCACAACACTGCTTCTCATTTCCCCCCGCACATTTGCCCTGGCTCCCAGTCTCCTGACCCTGCCAATTCCAGTCTCCCTCACCTCTGAGTTCGTCTCCAGCTCCATCTCCTTGCCCAGACAGTCTCAGTCTCCACCTCACCCCAGATCCCATTCTCAGTTTCCTTCCTTCCTTGCCAGTGTGTAGTCCCAGTGTTCCCACCCCAGGCTAATTGTCTCAATCAATTCGCCTCCCCAACCCCCCCAAACAGGTCCAGCTCATGTTCCCTCTGTGTACAAATCAAGCAGCTTCCTCTTGCATGCTGCCAGGGCCTAGCAGGGGGAGAGGGGGCATAGAGAGCAGGAGAGACAGGCTCTCATTTCCAGTGCTTACCACTGGCTCAGCTTGCAGCAGTCCAGAGATGCAACTGCCAGAAAAGTCCTGCTTAACCCTAGTCTTGGGCATGTCCAGTGCCAGGGCCGTCCTTAGGCATAGGCAACATAGGCAGCTGCACAGGGCACCTGAAAATTTGGGGCACCACTAGGTCTTAGTGTCCACCCGCTTCTTTTCCTATCCCTGTTCTGACCCTTCCTGCAGGCTCCCACAGATGGCTGCTCTAGCCTGGTGAGTCTTCCTTGGGAGGGAATCTAGTAGTTAAAAGTGAAAAAACCTCCAGCCTGCCAGACCTATTAGCACAACATTGAAACTGTTAAAGAGACATTCAAGGGGTAATAAAGCCATTTAACAGGCATTTGCCAACCCCAAGGTATATACTGACAGGTTTCAGAGTGGTAGTCCTGTTAGTCTGTACCAGCAAAAACAAGGACGAGTCCTTGTGGCACCTCAGAGACTAACAAATTATTTGGGCATAAGCTTTTGTGGGCTAGAACCCATTTCATCAGCTGTCCACGAAAGCTTATGCCCAAATAAATTTTTATACTGTCAGTTTCTGACTTTACTGACAAAAACAGTTGTGCATTAATGTAATATTTACACAGAACATGTCAGTCTACAGGACCTTAGTTTAAAATTTGCTTTAAAAATATTTCATTAGTGAGCTGGTGAAGATTATAAAATCACATTTCTAAAAAATGCTTGCATAGAGTTTTAGATGCACAATCATCTTTGGCTTTAAATGCGTGGATCTTCAGACATACAGTTTTTTAAATAAATCCTTCAAAAGACCTCCCTTATCTAAAATACACATTTTAATTACTATATTTAAAAAAAAAGTGCTTCCAAGTCTTCCTGTCCTTTCTGTCCATCCCTTCACCACCTCTCCCCCCACTCCCCACTGAAGAGAGCCCTTAAAGGGACAACAGTCCTTCCCTTCCAGATAGCTGGACAAAGAGTTTCCCTTTCTTTACTTCTGACTATCCGATGAACTAGTTTTAAAAGAACCCTCCAGCAAAATCAGTACCTTAGTAAGACATAAAATCCTTGTTATACCTAAAATCTTTGGAAACATATTTTTTTAAAGTTGGTGAAATTTCATAACCATGTCTATCGTTATGGAGATCACACAAAGTAAATTACTGTTCCCTTTTTCTAAAAGCAATGAACATTGTTATGAACACACTAAACCTCTCTGATTAATTTAAAATAATGTCTTTGTTTCAGTGAGTTAAATATGTAGTAATCTGGAATATTGGCTTAAGGTTTAAGAGTACATTTAAAATATAAATTCAGCTTAGAAATACTGATTAAGAAAATGTAAAACAGAGAAGAGCTGCATCATGTATTCCATTATATGTAATGTTGTATTCAGCAGGACAGCTGACTCACCTTTACTACGAAGTTTTTGCAAATAAATCTCTGACAAACGTCAGGGCATATCAAAAAATCTGTGACTGACATTTTTTATTCCCAAGTTTTAGTGCTTTTAATTAGGTATTTTCTTCATGTCCATTCTGCATGAGGGAGAGGGTATGGGAGTCTCTGCAGGGAACTGTGACTCTCCGCCACCATGAGGCAGGCCAGGCATCTCATTATCCTTTGCTGTCTCATCCCTCCTCCCCCTCCCCCACCAGGCTGTGAGCTTGGGCTGCCATCCGGCATAGGGCACCAGTTTAATAATACTGCGTAGGGCCCCATAAATCCTAAGGACAGCCCTGTCCAGTGCAGATGGAATTCCTGAGGAATTTAGCTATGAAGTGCTGATATAGCTTTACCAAGTATATGCAAGCTGTGATTTTTTTAAAAGGCTTATAACTGTCACATTTGGGCAGATTTTCATGGGGATGGCAAAAATCACATCCCTGACACAAAGGCCACCGTGGGCCTAATCTGAAATACCTACTATACAGTATCGGCGTGCTAGAACTTCTCAAGGAAAAGGTCAGCAGGATTTTTTAATACGTACTAAAGAGCGTATTTTCCCTTAGCTTCATTCTCAAAAACAGCTGAAATGTTCTGGCTGAAGTTATAAGAATCAGCCTGAAGCAGACGCCCAGCCTGGAAAATGTCAGGTCAAGTGGTAAAGCTTGGCAAAGTTACAAGGAACTGAAAGCAGGGCCTTTTAATGGGAAGTGTCAGGCAACTAATAGGCAGTGCTCCCCACCTCACCTATACTTTAAGGGTGAAATTCATCTGTACCCACAGTCATATTTCGAGAGTTTATATGGATCTTAAGTGGTGCATAGGCTTTGTGCAGGCTCTTTGCACAGGTGTGAATAAGCACATTATTCACAAGGGTACAATAAGTAGTTTGTTACTATTTAGACTATTTAAAAAAAAAACATGTTTAGTATTTGCCAGATGGATTGTAATGTGACTTTCAGGGAAATATTGCTGTCACTGAAGCCCCACCCAAATCATGGTTAAAAATCTAAACATTCACATTGCTGTCAGGGGAAAAAAGAGAGAAATCCATCTGGCGTCGAACTTGCCAATGAGCCCTATGTCATGCAGTCCAATCCCCCAACTCCCAGCTGCTGACCATCACCCCCTGTTTTAGATTTGCTCTTGAAACGACTGCCAGATCTCCCAGTTGTTAAGTGCACCTACACAATGATCTCTCTAACATTGAAAAAGTTACAGAGAAATAGGAGAACAGTCTGTCAAAATCACAGTAGATGGGGAAATTGAAGATGGGGGTAACTTCTGTAGTGACTCAGGGAGGCCTTAGATGTCATTTATGTGTGAAACAATATGTAAGCCACAGAACCAGAAGATTTATGGACTATCTATGTTGCAATTTGATTGCACTTCGAGAAGGCATATATACATTAGCTTTAATCTAGCTAGTGCAGCTGAAAATAGAAATGAAGTTGCAGTGGCAAGTTCCTAGCTCATGCCACCGTGCTAGCTAGAGTAAAGTTAGTACAGGAATGTCTTCACTACCTCAATCACACCTCTGACTGCAGTGTAGACTCTCCCTTAGAGGGATAGAACTCTACTCCCTCTACGGGACAGAAGGGGGAAAACCGGTTCTAGTCAGCTTCATTCCTGAATTATAATGTTGCTTACACATTTCAATGTATTGAGTCTGGTTTCTTTAGTTGGAATTTGTTTTGATTGTCTACATGGGAATAGATAATTATTACTGTCTTCATGAAAGGCCAAAGGATTTGTGCAGGACATGCCTTGGAATAAGTGGGTTGGCCTGAGTTTATGGGTAGTCAACTTGGTTTGGTAATGAAATCCAAGCTCAACATGGGAGAAGGGAAAAAGGCTTCTGTTCTAGAGACTAGGCGCTCTAGTCCAGGGTGTAGGGACCCTTTCTGTATGCTTTGTGTTTTGCTTTGGGTTCCCAGCCTGGAGATTCTGTGCCTTGCGTGGATTGAATCTGGAGAACTAGACCGGACCAGTCCAGCGGTAGAACAGAGCTGAATTTGCAATGACATCAGACCAGACCATAAGTGGTGCATTTCTGACTATTCAGCAACTCATCAGATGGCAGCAGTGCTGAGATGTGCACAAGCTTAGTGGAAGTAGGGCTGAGGTTACAGAACTGGACCAGGTAGCTGCGTACTGGGTTGTGAGCTGGCAGAGTACTTCCCTCAGCATTGGAGCAGGCTGGTGGAAGACAGCTGGTCCTTGACTACCACTGGGTCTAATTGGAATCATGAGTGGGGTTTTAGGTTGTGGGGTTTGTGGTGAGATTAAGAGTTCTGGACCTCAATAAGGCAGATAATTACTATTTTGGAACTCTGGGCCTGACCAAATTCCTGATGCATTCGTTTGGGTTGCTCACTTTCTTATACAGTATGAATTACATATATTGAGTTTTCAGGTTTCTTTTGTTTGCGTTTCCTTTTTCCCCAAATAAAAAGATGTGTATGGTTCCATGTTCCCAGAGAACTCTGAATGCTTGAGTGAAGGGAAAAACAAGCCAGGTGACCAGGAGGTATGGCTCTGAGGGGGAGGGCGACTCAAGCCATAGTTTTATTTATTTTAGAAAAAGGGCCCCTAGACAGCTTTAACCCAGCCTTTGTTTATATGATTGGCTGCTGGAAAAAGGGTTGCACTTGTAAATATGCCAAATTTACAGAGGAAGCTTAAGCACTTTAACAGTCTAACAACACCAAGACACTAGAAAATAAATGAATTATAGCAAATTACCACTTTAAAAAACCTTCAGTCGTTTCAAATATTAAAGACAAATTCTCTCCTTGGTAACATGCAGCCAACCTCCATTCCCTTTAGTAGAATTAGTGCATTCATACCCAAGAGCAGAAATTGACTTGTATTATTTTTCACAGGGTTTACACTGTGGCTATAATGTTCAACATCTGGTTTGTTCTGATGAAAAAAAATCCTAGATAAAACTTAAAAACTGAGATCTCAGGCAATTTTTTTACTTTATGTTTTGTTTATCATATATTAAGCATTAACACTGTACTTAGCGCTGTACCAGATGTGGAGGAATCCTTGTCCTAAGGAGCTTACAAATAACAACACATCAGATGCTTAGATAAAAGTTTATTCAGGCAATATGAGAAATTACGATTGATAGATTTAGTCAACAGTGAATCATTAGCAGTCATGTTTTCAAGTTTTTCTCCACTGGAAACATGACAACTAGGAACATTAGAAAAACAATCACCCAAACAGATAGAGATTGTCAGACACAACAAATCCTGCATTTTGCCAGGGGGTTAGACTAGATGACCCTTGCAGTCCCTTCTAACCCTATGGTGCTATGATTCCACAGTACCACAGTTACACAACAGTACAAGTGGATGACAAAACTTTTCCCTAAAGTGACATATCTCTGACACAACTGGATTGAAATGTTAGTTTCAGTTTGACAGGGATCCTGAATTTTGTTTTTTAATGAGATAGTCTTAAAAATCTTTTGCAATAAGAGAGGAAATTAAGATAAATGAGAAATATCAGACAGTGAAGAAAACCATTATAAAACCATTATAAATATTGTAGATGAGCCATATCAATAAAAAACACAAAAAGAAAAAGCTCACCTGTGCTCATATGTGTTTTCTGGTAAATGATCAGTACAAGAACTGGATGGAGAAAACAAAGTGATACACAAATGGATCTCATTTGCACTTTCTTTCAGTGTGCCTGTGAGTGTTCGTTCTGGGGAGATGTGTCACTTTGTGGATAAGTTCTGTCATCCACTTGTACTGTTATATAACTGTGGTGCCTCCAGGGGCAACAGAGGCAGAACATTGTGCACATATGAGACAGAGGAGAGTCAAATAAAAGAAAAGCCAATGCAAACATCTTACAGGAAATGACAGGCTTTTAAAAGTGACTGGCAAAGGATTTGTAGAAATGGGCTTGTGTCCTGCTTGTGCTTCTTTACAACGTATAAAGTAGGACTGAAATGTCTTTTTCAAAGCCAGTAACTATTTCACAAAGGCGATGTGTTTTTCAAACAGTAGATTTCATGCCTATTATAGAAAGCATAACAGCTGTGAAAAATGCTCTCCTCAGAAACCCTGTTCTTTTCCTGCAGCTCATGCTCACAGTTTACTCATCAGAGTGCAACAACAACTCTTCCTGTATCAGCATATTTTAAATATACATAATGGCTTTCAGCGTGAGCAAGAATAATGAAGAAGAAATCTTCTCTTTAAAAAATGTGCTTTTGATATTTATTGACCCGTTTACCATAGAATTTAGAGGTGGAAAAAGAACCGTTATCTCATCAAGCCCATACCTAAGACTGCAAGATTTCACTGTTCAATATATTCTTCTAGAAATCAGAGGAAAAACTCTGAAATTTGGGGAAAAAACACAGGCTGAGCAGAGATTCTGAGAGCCATTCTTACTGTACTAGACAAGATGGTGCTGAGGGACAGTGTGTTGTGTAATGTCCTCCATAGTGCCTGCTGCTGATGGCAGCATGTGTGCAATGGCCAAATCTTCATGCTGATTGATCACATTCCACTGGGATCATGGACCACTCTTCATTCTCTCTTCCCTGCTCTCCAGCATACTCCTGGACAACAGGCCATGATGGTGCTGTTATGCGCTTATACTTGCCAGATTTGGATCTGGGGGAAGAAGAATGATTTAACTATCTAGTGATGGAAGAAGTTATAGAAGAAGTCCTGTAGCATGAAATATAATGACAACTATTTAACGTTAGAGACTATGATAATGTTAGTTTAGTGTTAGAGATGATCTGAATCCTTGCACATACTTAGCTTATGGAAAGGAGTTTTCTAAAACTTCTCTTTTTGTCAGTAGGGGGCTCAGTGGCATCAGAGCAGCGGAGAGTGACTGCTTCAGCATTGCAGAAGCCTGACTTCTCCACAGCAGACTCTCTGCTGCTGAGGGATCGCCCATCTCCCTGGGAACTCTGTTAGTGCTGTTCTCTGAATCAGCAAACATAGAGGACTCAGAAAACAGTGCAGCCATTCTCTGTGATGAATCTGAGCAGAAGCATCCTTTCAGAAAAATTCTGGAGGGTGTGTGTGTGCAATGTTGTGTCAGCATATAGAACATTATATGTGATTATATTATATCCTGCAAAGTCAGGGTGGGGAGGGGACGGTGGAAGAGATAATGGAGCATGAAAAGCATGTGTGTGTGGGGCAAACCAAGGTCTGGGGGCAGGGGGAGCGGAACTGCCTTGTCCCATAGCAATCTCATAGATTCATAGACTTTAATTCCAGAAGAGCCCATCATGATCATCTAGGCTGACCTCCTCTATACTACAGGCCACAGAACCTCACCCACTGACTCCTGCAATAGGTCCATGACCTCTGGTTGGTTTAGTGAAGTCCTCAAATCTTGATGTAAAATCTTCAATTTACAGAGAATTTACCATTTACTCTAGTTCAAACCAGCATGTGACCTGTGCACCACGTTGCAGGGGAAGGCGAACCCCCCTGGCCAGGGTCTCTGCCAATCTAACCTGGGGAAAATTCCTTCCTGACTCCAAGTATGGTGAGGAGTTAGACCGCGAGCGATGGGTGAAACCTACCAGCCAGAAAACTGGGCAATAATTCTCTGTAGTAACTCCACCCTCCCTACCTAGTGCTCTCAAGAGCACATCTGCAGAAGCACAATAAACAATAAACAAAAGCAGTATTGTGAGTGCACTCACAGCGTTGAATCATAATAGTTAAATACATCTCTTTCTCATTGTCCTTTAGTAAGCACACAGCTTGAGGAGTGCCCTAAACAGGGTGAGTTTGGCCTGGGGGATAAAGAGAAAGGTTCAAGATGGGGACAAGGGTCTTGGTGTTTTTTTAAGGGGATCACTGCAAGCAACGAGATACACAATTGTAAATTCTGCCACCATTTTCCATGGGCGGGAGTAACTGAAGCTGATACCTCATTCCTGAGGGTAAACAAGGGTGCATCTCCTGCATGTACATCACTTCAGACTGGGTCCCTATGCGTCTCGTCTCTGTGCCATGTTGCTCCCTGCACCGTGATTGCTCATTGGCATGGCAAAGTTTCCTATAGTGGGGGAAGAACAAAGCAGCTCTGCCAAGGACACTTTCCGTAGAAGATTGGTGAATACCTCCAGGAAGTTCCGTAGAAGACTGGTGAATACCTCCAGGAAAGTTTCCTAGAGATCTCTCTGGAGGATTCCCATGAAATGTTGGTGTACATTAACACACTATTCCGCATTGTGGGACACCTGCTGGAGGAAAGTTATGGTAATAGAAGCAAGCACAGTGTCTATACTGACACTGTGTTTATCTGACTTTGTCACAAAAAGCTCTGTGCCTCTTGTTGAGATGTTTTTATTTTGTTGGCGTAGCAGGAGATGAAATTGGAGGGAGGAGCATTGCAGTGTGTACGTCTCCATTGTTTTGTCGATGAAGCCTGTCACTCTATCATGCATCAAACGAAGTGAGTATTCACCCACGAAAGCTCATGTTCCAATATGTCTGTTAATCTATAAGGTGCCAGAGGACTCTTTGCTGCTTTTACAGATCCAGACTAACATGGCTACCCCTCTGATACTGGGATTGTTTAGTCTGCAGAAGAGAAGAGTGAAGATTTGATAACAGCCTTCAACTACCTAAAGGGGGGTTCCAAAGAGGATGGAGCTTGGCTGTTCTCAGTGGTGGCGGATGACAGAACAAGGAGCAATGGTCTCAAGTTGCAGTGTGAGAGGTCTAGGTTGGATATTAGGAAGCACTATTTCATTAGGAGGGTAGTGAAGCACTGGAACGGGTTACCCAGAGTGGTGGTGGAATCTCCATCTTTAGAGGTTTTTAAGGCCCAGCTGGGATGATTTAGTTGGGGTTGGTCCTGCTTTGAGCAGGAGGTTGGACTAGATGACCTCCTAAGGTCTCTTCCAACTCTAATTTTCTTTGATTCTATGATTCAAGTCCTCACTAACTAAAAGAACCTGGAATTCCTGAAGATGGCCTGGCACCTAAATCAGCAACAGGTCCATTGGTCTCTCTTCTTTATATGATTTGACATCATGGTAATCCACTGCTTTGGGATCAGGAGTGGGGAGGTGAGTGTGTTATTTTGGAGTGGGGAGTATTGTAAACTGAACCAAGAAGCTCCATCCACGATCCTCTAACCATCAAATTTTATTTTGGGTACCACTGTCTGTGACCTGCTACCTTCCATATGTTCCCCAGTGCCCAATGATCCCTTTGCAATCCTGATCCACGAAGCCTTAGACAATGTCAGCACCCAGAATACCTGGACCTTCACCCTTTGTGATGGAATTCTGTATCATAAGGAGCACATCTATGTATCCAATGGCCCTCCCAGGCTGCAAGTCCTATGAATCTGCCATGATGTTGCTCTGGTGGGCCACTTTGGGCAATTCAAGACCCAGGCCCTGTGTCAAGGAATTTTGGTGGCTGGACCTCCATGCTTCAGTAGCAACACATGTCTGGTCCTGTGACCTCTGTGCCCAGACCAAATCCAGCATCCAAAGCCATTTGGTCTTCTTCAGCCCTTGCCCACTTCACCTCAGCCTTGCACCATTGTGTGGATGGACTTCATCATGGAACCACCACATTCCCAAGTATACATCACAATTCTAGTGGTAGTTGATCTTGCAACTAAGATGGCACATTTTATACTGTCACAGCCTCCCCACTCCATAGAAAATGGCCCATCTGCTTGAAAACAACATCTTTCACCTACATGAGTTGGACACTAGCATAGTATCTAACCAGGAATCCCAGTTTGTTTCCTACTTTTGGCAGGAATTTCTATATCTCCTGGACATTGAACCTTGTAGCTCAATGGCTTACCACACTGGTACCAACAGCCAGGCAGAGCAAGTCAATCAAGTCCTGGAGCAATATCTATGCAGCTTGCTAAATTACCACCAGAACGATTGGCTGACAGTCATTCCCCATGCCGAATTTGCCTATAAGTCCACACAAACAGTGACCTAGCAGACTCCTTTCTTTGCAAATTATGGGCTCCACCCTAAGTATAACCCCAAAATGCCCCTCGACTCACCACTGCCCACTGTTGTTGACCTCAGCATGCACATTCACCAAGTACCTCAAGAACTCAGACTCCAATCAGAAGAGGTTAAGAGAGTATACAAGTATCACATCAACCAACACTGTCAATGAATCACCAACCTCATGGTAGGGGATAAGATTTGGCTGTCCACCCAAAACCTGCAATCCAGCTATCCATCCATGAAGATGGACCACAAGTATTTAGGACCATTTGCAATCATGGAATAACTTAACTTGGTAAATTTTCAACTGCAGCTGCCAGAATCCTTTAAGATGCACCTTGTGTTCCACATCTCCCTCTTGAAACTTTTTGTTGAGACCCCCTTCCCACACCACATTCCTCCTCTGTTATAACCATGCAGGGCCAAGAGGAATACGTGGTCCATCAGATTCTGGACTCCCACCAAGTCTGGGGAAGACTCTAATATCAGATTGACTGGGATGGATATGGTCCGGAGCAGCTGTCATGTCCATGCCTCAGACCTTTGGCATGCCTTCCACTAGACCTAACACAAGAAAGTAGGCCCAAGGGCTCCTGGAAAGTGATCCCTAAAGGAGAGAGTGCTGTCAGGGGACAGACCAGTTAGGACTAGCTGCTGGCCTGGTCCCTGACTAACCTCACTTCTAGGCAACCAAGTGGGCCCTGTTGCATAACCTTGGAACTGACAGAGTAGCCACAAACATCTGATTGACTGCTGATTTAGCAGTACTGCCTATAAGCCTAGCACGCACAGCAGACCAGTGGCTGCTCAATGCATACCATGCCTGCAGCTGCATTTGTCCTGCTCCTGCTTCCAACCCTTGCTCCATCCTGCTTCCAGTCCCTGCTCCTGCCTGGTTCCCATCCTGCTCTGGCCTTGTTTCTGAACCTGCTCCTGCTCCACCTGTTCTGACTCCAGCTCCTGTTCCTCTCCAACTTCTGGCTTCAATCATTGGCTCCACCTCTGGCTTATGACTCTAATTTACCCTTTGACTCTGGCATTTGGCTTCCCTCTTTTATGTTGATCCTTTGCTCTGCCTCCAGCCTACATCTTTGGTTTATCCTCCTACTCTGGCATTTTACTTCTGTCCCTTTGTTACTAACCTGTGGCTCCTTCCTGGACCCTGTCTCCACTGGACCCAGCTCTACCTGGTAGAATGAACTCTTGTTTCAACCTCTAAGTCTCACCACCCATGGCCCAATCGGCTACACATTGTCACTATACTGCCTCATAGGGATTGCACCACCATCAGTGTAGCAGAATGCTTTCAGTAAAAATAGACAAAAACAGGTGTATGATCCAAGACACCTACTGTGTGGACACATTCCACCATCCAAGATGTTGAATTCCAGAAAGTGCTTTTCTTCTGGAAATGCCTTACCCCAAAATACTACTGTAGAAGGCTACAGAGTAACAAAATGGTAGGAAATGCAGATGATCTTGAAGAACCTGGTTCCTTCAGAAAAGCTTCCTCCAGGAACTGACCTCGGACAAAAACACTAGTGTACTCTAAATTAAGTAAGAGATGGGTGGCAAAGACTGGTGACAATATGAACAAGTGGAAGTGGAAGAAAGACCCCCAAATACGAATGTGGAGAGCCTAGGTAAACACTTGAACACTGCCTGATGCAGTGCCCTCTCCTACCAACATCCTGTACTCCTGAAAAGCTATTCAAGATAAGTGACAGCGCTACATCTTGGCTACAGTTTTGAGGCAACAAGCTACAATGATGAATGATATATTGGAGCAGAACTTGCCAGTAGGGCCAGAGGGGAGTTCACTTTCACACCTATTCACTTGTTTACCTCTTTGCTGAGAGTTCCTATGCAGTTCATAATATTGTTGAATATGGTAATGGTTTTGTAATACAGGACTTGCCCATAAGAACCTGGAATGAGATCACTAACTTATTTTCTGCAAAATAACCAAGAGCTGATAATGACTTTCAGTCACTAGAATCTAGCTTCGATTTAGCTTGGATTAGTTTTGGTGCCCAGAGTGCTCTTCTAGTTCAAATGGCTGGTCTCTGAGTTCTGGCAACAAACTGAGAGGTTTGGGTGTAGCTGCATTTAACCCAAGTTATTTTCTGTACGTCTTTGATCCACCTAAGGATGACTTGTCTCTTTATCTTTCTCAGTCACATATGCTTTAAATTCTCAAGCATTTCTCTCCTAATCTCACTCGTCAGATTTTCTCATCTTTGTTATGTTTCCTTCAACTCTTCTCATAGTGAAGATTTCAGAACTAAGACAGAAGTGCTGCCAGTGTCAAAGCGGGTTACCACAGTGAGGAGATGATGAGATCACTTACTATAATTGTCTCTGTGACAGATAAGCATAAAAGAGAACATTTTCCTCTGGAAATCTTTCTAATTGAATTTTTGATCAAACTTCGTATCACCTGTATCTTGATTTTACTTATGAGAATTTCACAGGCTGTCTACCCATCACAGACCAGTTTATGGACATTAGTTAATAAAAGTCTTTTTTGTCCTATAAAATGCACTCTCCTAATCATGCTAAGTCAGACATAGATAGTTTGTCTTTTGTTTCCACAAACTGTTTTCCCCCCCCATGTTGATCTCCCCCGCACTGTTACTCACACCTTCTTGTCAACTGTTTGAAATGGGCCATCCTGATTATCACTACAATTTTTTTTTCTCCTGCTAATAGCCCACCTTAATCAATTAGTCTCATTAGAGTTGGTATGGTAACACCCACTTTTTCATGTTCTCTATCTATCTAATCTACTGTATTTTCCACTGCTGCATGTGATGAAGTGGGCACACGAAAGCTTATGCTCAAATAAATTTGTTAGTCTTTAAGATGCCACAAGTACTCCTTGTTCTTTCTTCTGATAGACTAACATGGCTACCACTCTGAAACCTGATTTTTTTTTAAATTACTATCCTTCTTTTTGGTCACTCTTTCAGATACTAAACAAAATATAATATCTTTAGAATTGTTTCCAGAGAATTTATAAGCATATTGTCATACTGAATTTCCTTGTCTTTACACTGTCCAACTTCCAGGCAGGCAAGACAGGTGCTCAGTTCATGAGTTTACTTCTTGTTGACATCAGTGGGAGTGGTATACATGTCCCTAATATTTCATAGAATCATAGAATATCAGGGTTGGAAGATGTCATAAGTAGATAGGTAAGGTAAGGGTTAATTTTCTTTTACTGTAAAGGGTTTACAAAGGGAACCAAACACCTGACCAGAGGACCAATCAGGAAACCGGATTTTTCAAAAGTAAGGGGGGAAACCTCTGGAGGTTTTTGGCTTTTGTTCTGGGTCTTTTTGTTTTCCTCAGCGTGAGTAAACAAGCTTTTCTCTAACTCCATCTTCTTTCAAATATTCTACTCAAGTGTGAGTACAAAGGAAACAAAGTAATCGGCTGTGATGAGCTTTGATTTGTATTTACATGGGTATTGATTTTGCTGGACTGGTTAATTGGGCTATCTTTTAAATCAGACTGTTTATTCATATTTTCTTATAAGCAAGAGCCTGTATTGAGTTTCTTAATGCAGTATTATTGTTCTGTATTTTCTTTCTTTTTATATAAGTTTCTTTTAAAACTTGTGGGAGTTTCTTTTCCTAGTGAGGCAAGGATAGAAATTTCTGTACCAGGTATCTGTCTCCTCACAAGGAAGACAGGGAGGGGGAGAGAAGCATTACCTTCTGTGTTGACTTTCCTATTGTCCCAGGGCGGGAAAAGGCTACGGGACAAAGGGAGGGGGAATCTCTTGTGTGAGCTGACTAGGTGAATGCATAGCCTCGGGGAAGCTAGATTGCCTCTCTGGTTGTATTCAAAGGGAATAGGACAGCATCGCACGGCCTAACCCAGGAAGGGGGGAAGCTGGGGGATGAAGATAGAGGAGACCCAGGGGCTCTGGGTCTTGAGGGGTCCCCAAGGAAAGGTTTGGGGAACCTGAGGGAGCCGAAACCCTGGAAAACTTCGGGCTGGTGGCAGCGAGATAAGATCCAGCTGGGTATAAGCTTGGGGGAGGTTCACAGTAACACACTCAGATTTTGAATGCTAAGTCCAGATTTGAGACAGAAGTTTACCACATGGAGGCAGCGGTTATGGACGTACGAATCCAGAAGCTAGCTACATTATTTTTCTTTTTTTCTGCTAGGGATTAGCAGGGAGAAGAGGTTGGTTTTAAAAGTAGCCAGAGAGAAGTTTTTTTTTCTGCCTGCTTTTAGCAGCTTGCATTTTTAGCAGACTCATTAAGAGAACCATTACAGGTCCTTTGTTAAACAATTGGGACTTAAGTATCCAGCCAGCAAACGCACACAGTAATACAGTAGCTTTTGTTTGGTTCACTTGCCTATCAAACAGAGTAGGCAAATTTCAAGAGACAGAAAGCCAGCAGTTCAGACACAACAAACCCAGAGGCACCACAACACAAGGAACGCAGGAATATGTCTACCAGCATGCCCTAAAGCAGGAACTCGCGAACTAGAGGCAGAGGAACAAAATAAAGCAGCCGAGCACAAACGAGACAGAGAGAAGAGTCCAAGAGATGGAGATGAGAGAAAAGAAAAAGGATGCTGCTTACAAAAGAGAACAAGCAGCCCAACAGGAAGCTTACAACAGAGAACAAGCAGCCAAAGAGGCAACCTCAACAAGAGAGATGGAACAACAGAGAGAGGCTCACAACAGGCCTTGGAATTAGAATGGGCTAAGCATCAGACCCCAGCAAATCCTAACCCTACGGCGCCAGTTGTTGTTCCACCCCGCACCGGAAATTTCCCAACTACAAAGCAGGTGATGACTCCGGAAGACCTTCTTAGAAATTTCGAAAGGGTCTGTATTGGTACAGCATCCTGAACCAGTACATGCTAGAGCTGAGGTCACACATCAGTGGACCTGGCAGACGTGGCGGCTAAAATCCAAGGGAACAAATGAACGATTATAAACTGTTCAAACCCAAGCCAGAATCCAGAATGGGGATAACGCCCGCGATCACGCCATCGGCGTTCAGAAACAAGTGGAACCAGAGGGCATTTCCTGACCGCTACTACGTTGGAAGCATTGTGAGCCTGGATATCAGGAACCCAGGTTCAAACCTTTGAAGAACTGTGCCACCTCATATACATGGAGCATTCTGGATGGTATTCCGAGGAAATAACACGGTACATCCTAGATGGAAAACCCAAAACTCTCACCGAGGTGGGGGAGATTGGAGCCAAATGGATAGAGGTGGCAGAAAGCAAGAAAGCTACTGTAAAGGGGAGTGAAAACCCCAGGGGCCACACCGACAATAAACCCTACAACCGAGGGTAACCCAAAACCCCACCTACAAACCAAGGAAAGCCACAGACACCCTATCCTTCCACCTCACCAGTCTTCAGTAACTTACTTCAAAACCCCTTGCTCAAAACAGGATCAATCCCCAGACAGATTTTTACCCCAGATCCCAAAACGGCCCCCTCAAGGGTTGATCTCACAACCCTGGGTTTAACAATCTAATGTTCAAACCACTGAGCTATCCCTCCCACCAACTAAGCTATCCCTCAGCATCCAAAAAGTACCATTAATTAGCTAGGCATGGCTCAGACCCACTGCCCTAGCAAAGGAATACCTCACAGCCCATTTCCATATTCCCTGCATGATTACCATTTCACTGCTAAGCTGTGAAAAAAACCTTGTTTTTCTCAAATTACTGATTTCTCCAGTTAATCTTTTATCTCCAAGTCCTCTCACCAACCCAGCCCAAGTAATTTCGTTGGGCACAAGGGATCTCTCTGGAGGTACAGGAACCTCCCCAATGTCATGGAGCAGAACAAGAACATCTTGCAGCTGCTAATCCAGCCTCAGGTCCCGGCACTTTCTTCTGAGGGGGGAAGGAAGAACAGAAGTAGGATCTGCTACAGACTTGCGCTCTGCAGTTCAAGTCAAGTGTAAACTCATTAATTAATCCAAATGATTCTCCAAAATATTTTCACTTCAATGTTAATGGCCAGAGTGTCCGATAACATAGACTTTATGATAATATATGATTTTATGATATTTCATCTAGTTCTATTGCATACTTCAGTGTTTGGCAACCTTCCATGTATGTTAATTTGTTATCTCTCTTTCTGGAAGCAAGGTCAAGTGTTGTATCAGTTTAAAATATGATGCTGCTTCTACTGAGCCTTCTGTATCTTGCACTTGTAGGTGACAGATTTTTTTTTGGGCCACATCCACAGCTAGTAAAAAGATGGAATTCCCTTGAGGTCCTTGGGAGATACACAGATTTACACAAGCTAACACTATTCAGCTGGTGCTTAAATCCTTCCCAACTCCTTTGCTCTGTCCCCTTAATTACTTCTACTGTCTCCTTTTTCACCATGATCTTTTGATCTAAAGTCTCTCCATTACTATCTGTTTCCAGGCCCTCAGTCTGTCCTCACAATCCTATTGCCTCTCACTTGCTGTTCATTCCTCTCCCAACCTCAATATTTCTGTCCTCTGGCTCCTTTCTGTTTTCCTGTAAACATCCTGTTATGCTTTCCATCATTACAATCTTTCCCACAACCCAATTGGATTTTCAAACAATCATTTTCTGCTCCCATTGACTAGACTTCCTTTACAATCTGCCTTCTGATCTTTAGTCTCTGCTGAAACAGCCCTCACTACAGTCTCTAACTCTCTTCTCCTACCTAAGTCAAAGAGATATTTCCTTATTCATTTTCTCCCTGATCTGTATGCTGCTTTCCACACCACTATCTCTCTCCAAATCCGCATCCTCTCCAAGCTAGACTTCTGTGAATCTGTGTGCTCCTGCTTCTCCTTCTACCTTGCAAACTGTTTCTTTCAATATCTCTTTTGGTGGATCTTCTCCCCCCTCTGTCATAAGGCATAAGTCCCAATTCTGAACCTTAGCATCCAAAATTTGGGTGCCTGCATGAAACCTCCAAGCTTAATTACCAGCTTAGATTTGATAGCGCTGCCACCAGCCAGGAATTCCAGTGCCTGGCTCACTCTGGTCTCCCCAAAACCTTCCCTGGGGGACCCCAAGACTCAGATGCCCTGAGTCTTACAAAAAAGGGAAATAACCCCCTCCCTGGATGCTTAACACAAAGAGATTTTCTCTTCACTCCCCTGTCTTCTTCCTCCCACCAATTCCCTGGTGAGCTGCAGACTCAATCCCCTTGAGCCCCAACTAGGAAAAATCCAACAGGTCTTAAAAAGAAAGCTTTTATATAAAAAGAAAGAAAAAGACATAAAAATGGTCTCTGTATCAAGGTGACAATATACAGGGTTATTGCTTAAAAGTAAAAAAAAATGAATAAACAGCCTTATCCAAAAAGAAATACAAAAAACATTCCAGCAAACTACACACATGTAAATACAAAAAAAACAATATAAGCCTATTGTCTTTCTACCTTTGTACTCACAACTTGGAAATAGAAGATTAGAGAGCCTGGAGAATAGAGTGATCCCCCCAGAGACTAGAGACCAACAGAGACGAGACAAAGAACACACACCCAAAACTTCCCTCCCTTGAGATCTGAAAAATCTTGTTTCCTGATTAGTCCTCTGGTCAGGTGTTTAGCTCCCTTTGTTAACGCTTTACAGGTAAAAGAAACATTAACCCTTAGCTATCTGTTTATGACACCCTCTCAATTATCTGTTGGTATCCCTCAGGTTTTTGTCCTGAGTCCTCCATCTTTCAACCCTTTATCATCTCTTTTTAGGCTACCTCCTCCTCCCATACAATTTCAGCTACCCACAATCTCTCTCCCCAGTCTTATCTTGCATCTCTGCTTCTCCAATATTTTCCCTGCCATCTCAAACTCCATCTCTCGGAACAGAGCTTCTCATCTTTCTTCATAATCCCTCCCCACTTCCTCCTTTCTGTTTCTGAGTTGACAACCCCACTACCCTCCTCGTCTTGCAGCCTTGGTGTCAACTTTGACTTCACACTCTCCTTCTTCTTCCACATCCAAGTTCTCATTACCTTAAGTTATTTCTTCCTCTATGACATTATCACAATGTGCTCTTTCCTGTCTATCTCCATTGCTAAGATATGTGTTCATACTTGGTCATCTCTTGCCTTGGTTACCTTAACCTTCTGCTTTCCAGCAACCCTTCCTCTCCCCTCTCCAAACTATCCAAAATGGTGCTGCTGAAGTCCTCTTCATTTTGTGCCACTCTGATCATATCCTCCTCCTGCTGCAAATCCCTTCACCAGCTTTTGAATTTTACTTGAGATTTTAAGCTTCCCATCCTCATTTTCAAGGCCTTACATAATCTGGCCCTCCCTCGAACTTCTATGAACTTGCCTCCTGCTTCAGCATTTGCATCTTGCTCTCTTTCCAATGTCTCTCTTTTACTGTATTCTTCATTGTCTTGCAGGCTTGTCATTATGTGGGGAGGAAGGAGTATTCAGGGGCATTGTTCCTTCCCACATCATAACTCCAGCATCAGGAACCTTTACTGTTGTGGTGGTGAGTGCAGTTGCTGCTATCTTGACAATGACTCCTCACACCAAGCGACTGAAAATGCTGATGGAAGCATGGAGCCTGCCTATAGGGGAAAGAGGAGGCATAGCTGCACTGAGTCTGTTTCTCTATGGCTCAACACTGATTTCCCTCTATTCTCCCTGGAGAAATCATATTGCTGCAATTGTTCTTGGTCCCTTCTGGCAGGTATCCTCTTATCTGACCCAATATAGGTGTGTGGCAAAAAGGAGGAAAAGTCAAGTTTAGTTTTGTTCCCTTCTCTACATGGACTGTGTTGGAAGCACTCACCTGCAGAAGCCATCTGGAAGCATGAAAATAATGTAATATGAATATATGGCCAGTGTAGTAAGAGGAGGCCCTGAGATATAATCCTTGGTATCAGAGGCCTGGTATGAGGCCTAAGGCCTGAACTAAAGTAATGGTCAAGACTTTGCTAACATAAAGCAAAGTTAAGGTGTGAGCCAGAGGCAGGCCCTGCTCACAGAAGCTGGCAAGGAAAGGGCTGATGCTGCAGAAAGAGACATAGCTAAAAGGTACTGGACACCAGATAACAGAACATTCGCATACTTGTACACTCCACACAGATAGCAAGGAACAGACTAACTCATCCCAATGACAGGGTCAAAAGGGTAATATGATGGATAGAGTTGTTTTGTTCGAACCAACATGTACAAGGTGAGAGGCAGCATCTTACTACGTAGAGGGGTTGCACTTCATACGTCAGGAGTGATGTGTAGCTTGTTTGTACCTGTGTATAAGAATGCATCCCTGGGGCGATGTCTGTGTCCAGCCAAGGGAGCAGTGGAAAGTCCCGCCACTGACTGAGCTGAGTCCATTGACCGGGGGCACATATTCGTAGTATGTCCTAAGTTAGACTAAGAAATCTACAGGGAACTATTATTGTGTCCAATACGGCAATAAACCTGGCCAAAGTGTCTTCGTACCTTACTAGACTCTGTGGCCACTGGGGTTCTCTTCGGGTCTGCTGTGTCAGCTATCTGCACAGAGCTGGGGCAGCACACAGAGGGAACACACGCACGCAGCCGAGTGATAGCAACATTGAACAAAGCAGAGCACCACACTGGTAGCATCTGACAACAGCCAGCATATTTTTTTCTAAAATAAAGTATTACAAGTATTATTTTTTTCCTTTTTTTGTAGTGCTTGGCAGAATCTTCCTTTGTTTTATCTTATAGCAATAATGTTAATGGCATTCTCACAACAAATGGTTTTTGCAAATATCAAATGCTGAGTCATTTACTCACCTGCAAACTCTTTGTTGCCTCAATTTCTTTGTCGTGGACATCAGACTTGAAATAAGAGTGTCCGCACAAGGGGGTTGCACTGATTTAACTATATCTCTTTCTAATCCAGGTTAGCTAAACTGCTACTACTTTTTCAGGAAGACAAAGCCATTTTTAAAGGTTGTGTGAATTGGTACTAGTACTGCCAGCCTTGGAAAATGAAGCCTTCTCTTATCCTCAGGACATGCACAGCATAGTCAATGATAGTGCAAATTTCCCCGCATTGTCTTGCCTATAATCTCATCCTTAAACCGGAACTACCCCTCTAATGATCAGAAGACAATGCAGTTTCGGTCCTTTGCCTCTCTGGTAGGCTTGCCAGCCAGGGTAACAATGGTGGTGATAGTTTTTGTGATGTAAAAGCAGCAGAGAATCCTGTGGCACCTTATAGACTAACAGACGTTTTGGAGCATGAGCTTTCGTGGGTGAATACCCACTTCATCAGATGCATGTAGTGGAAATTTCCAGGGGCAGGTA
>NC_133770.1:275874781-275938508 GCF_003597395.2 Chelonoidis abingdonii
TCAACTGCTAGAACAGGGCCTCATCCTCCCTGATTGAACTAACCTCGTTATCTCTAGCTTGCTTGCGTATATATATACCTGCCCCTGGAAATTTCCACTACATGCATCTGACGAAGTGGGTATTCACCCACGAAAGCTCATGCTCCAAAACGTCTGTTAGTCTATAAGGTGCCACAGGATTCTCTGCTGCTTTTACAGATCCAGACTAACATGGCTACCCCTCTGATAGTTTCTGTGATGTAGACACTTGTCCATTAGAACTCAGAATTAAGACTGCCAAACTCATTTCCCATAAGGCACCAAACAGTCAACACATAGTAACAACTTTTGTTCATTGTGAACCATGTTCTGGGTTTTATTTGGCAAACTAGAATTGAAAAACTCCATGCTGTGAGAGCTCCAGTTCCTCAGTAAACCAGTTTTATTGTAACAAACTCACATTCAACATATTTCTAACACATCACATTCTACTTAAGTTTTGTAAAGATATGTACCATCGACAGACAATCAGTACCTTTCTACATATAATTACCTCTATATGTAATTACAGCCAAAAGAAAAAAAAGGGAGGGCAGAGGAGCTAAATAAAGTGGTACTGGACGTGTTGCCAGCCCATCACCCTAATCATTCTGCTTGTAAGTCACATCCATTTCCCTTCCACTTGTGTCTTCTCTATTTAGGCTGTAAACTCTGTGATGTAGGGACTGACTTTTGTTCTACCTTTGTGCAGTGCCATACAGTGTTAGGCCTCAGTCCTGACTGAGACCTCTAGGCACTACTCAGAATATAAACAATAATCAGAATTTAAATTTATGTGGAGCACAAACAATGTGAATTTCTAACATTCAGATGTGAAAAGTTCATCCCATTTTTTAAATTTACCATATGCGCAAGTGCTACTTTCATTTTTAACCACTGAAGTCTGCAGATGATAGTGCACACAAGAACTACAGTAACCTGTCATACAGTTGTCCTTTTCTTTGGCACCCCTAGAAAGATGAGTGCTAATAGAAAGGCTGACAACATAAGTTCCCTTATAATGCAAAACGCCAATGACAAGATGAACTGTCAAACCTTTAAGAAGAGAATGGCACCCTTCTGTTGTGGAAATGAAGCTGTGATAATGTTCCCAGGCTATAAACTGGCAGACTGAAATGGCACACACCAGAGGAGCTTTTTCAAATTCTTTATCTATGTCAGCAGATTTCACCCCTCCCCCCTGTGGTTTTAGCTAAGAAAAAAATATTAAAGTTTATGTGAACAGTTTGTTACTAGTATATAGCTCTTAGCAACAACGTTAGAGAATATAAAAACAAACATTTTACTGTCCATTCCATAAGCATATTAACTCTTATTACTGAGAGAAAAATATATAGACTGTGGGGTGTTCTGTTTCTAGTAGAAACTACATTTACAAATGAATTTCTGCACAAAGCCATGTTTGGGCAAGAATACTTTCTGTTTTTACACGGCTTTGTAATTATACCAGTGGGAATATTCAAGGAGTAATGGTGGCTGAATCAGACCCATTGGTAGCATGTTCCATCCAAGGATCCCAAAGTACCTCACTATTATTATATATGTTATAGTAGCACCTAGAGGTACAGGTTGAGACTGGGGCTCCGCACAAATATATAGTGAGAGATAGTCCAGTACTGGAGAGTTCACAATCAACATAGACTAGGCAGACAAAGGGTTGTGGTGGATTCTCCATCACTGGCAATTTTTAAACCAAGATTGGATATTTTTTGGTAATAATATGCTCTCTCTCTGAGCTAAGAGGTGAAAACATTGTCTAAAAGTTGTATCTACTCTAATTAAAAAAGAATTATGTAGAGTTCTGTGGCCTGTGTTTCACAGATCAGACTAGATGATCACAATGGCCTCTTCTAGTCTTGGAATCTATGAAAGGATGAGAGAGGAAACAGAGAGATGATGTGACTTGCCCAAGGTCACACAATAAGTCAGCAGCAGAAATGAGATTAGAACGAAGATGTCTTGGTCCTGTGTCCTCTCCACTAGGCAATGCTGCAGTGAAATGAACCTTCCACTACCCCTATGAAGTACTTAATATTCATATCCTGCTTTCTAAAAATAAAACTGAGCCACAAACCGGTTAAGTAATTGCTCAACAAGTCCCTGCAAGAGCTGGGCATAAAGCCCAGGAATGTTTGGTGCCCGGTTGCCTACTCTAACTATTAAGTATTCTTTAAAAAACTGCTGAATTGGGAAGTATTTTTGAACACAATACATATGACAGTACTTTCATTGCTAAAACCTTCTGACTAAATTCAGCTGTGGCATTAGAGTCACAACCCCTAATGCTGATGGGCTGAATTTGGCATCTCATCTCTCCAACAAGTTCTTTATTCTGCAAAGTCCAATATATATTAAAATTGTTCAAGAGAATTTTCAGCACTCACGTGTACCTATCTTACAAACTATACTGTCATACTGTACATATCTGCATGCATTCGAGGACAGGATCAAGCCCTTACTTGCCATTGGGATGCAGAGGTAACTAGTTTGCAGTGGTCCAACATTGCCAGAAGAAGTGCAGAATATCTCCATTGTGCATTTCTGCTGTTGGTATAGCTTGTGCAGTTATTGTCAGTCATGCTTTATAGATACAATAAACACAAAGGAAAACCACCCTATATAGCAAAGTAGCAATTCCATTCTTGTACCATGATGCATTAGAGCTCTGAATCTATTGCACATTCAAGATGAAAATATAAACTGTGTAACATAAACTGCTGTATTTTTCCCATCTTCAGACCATGAATATTCACATTCTTCACATGAAACTGTTGTTGCTGCATTTGCAACATTTATTGTCTCTGATGCTGTTCCTATTCAATAAAAAATATATTGCAATTTAATCATTACATTCTGGTACCACTGGGCTACTGACCTTCACATCTGTTATCACTACATATGAACTGCATTACAAAAACTATTGAAAAATTTCTTATCTTCTGCCCTTGAATGTTCACATTCCTGACAGGACATTGCTGATGTTTAATTTAGACACTGCATGTTCTGACTACCAGCCCAGTTTTCTATCTGATTTTCCAAACCTTTAAAAACCTACACAAATGAAAGTTTCCTCATTTATATCCAGCAGCAGCAGTGCTCAAGATCAGGCAAAACAACTGGGAATTATTTTTGTCTTTATGTTATGAATGAAGCTTCCTGCTTTTTTCTCCTGCTCCTGTCGCCTCCCGTTATTAAACCAAACCAGATATGTTCCATTTCTCCAAATACTCTTTTCTCTTTCATTCCAAACACGGCTTGCTCTAGGAAAGAAAAAGATAGTGCTTGTCTTTACTGAACAGCAAAAAACACTTGACTTTGGGGAGAAAGGGCTTGCTTCATTCAATTAGAACGGTTTAAAACAATACTTTTATAAACATACCTATGAATAGAAAAGGGCTAGATGATACTGATCTCAGCTACCGCAGAAAAAGAGTTTAGCATGAGATTCAATGCATTATAATTGCACAATTGCAGTGTCAGGCCTAGTGAACCAGCGTTGCAAAGAGCCAAGAGAAGGATTTCAGTGTAAAACGGTCACCCTGCCCCGTTATTTCCCGCAAGGGAGATCTCAGAGCAGAACCATGTGGATACAAGCTTCACATTTTAAGACTTTCGCAGCTATGGCTGCTGAGTGTTCAAGGGGCATCCCCGGTTGACTTGCTTGTCCTAAGTCTCGCCCGGCGGGGGAGGGTGTGTGTGTTCCTCTATCCATCCAGTGGGGGTGACTGATAAGTCAGGGGTGAATGCAGCACCCACTCATAGGGAAGGGGGCGTAGCTGGGTGCGCTGCAGGGAGACATGTACTGTCTCAGCCCCTTCGAGTTATGCCAGCAGCCTAAGCCCCCCGAGCGAGTGTCTCCTTCAGTGGCTGTGGGAGTGGAGATGCCCTTCCACACTCCCAGCCCCAGGCCGGCGTCTCCTTGGTGTGGAAGTGGGAGATGGATCGTGGTGGGGATCTTCCCGGCCGCACGTGGCAGCCTGCACGGTCCCAACTCCAGGGCTAGGAGGACAAAGGCAGCAGGGGGAGGAGATGGGAAGCGCGGGGCTGGGAGCCCCGCAGCCGGCAGGAGTCGCTGGAGCGGGGCAGCGGGTGGGTGGGCCTCCCTGGGGGCAGGCCTGGTTCCACGCGGAGCTGGTGAGAGCCCGCAGGGAGGGCGCACCCGTGGGCCGGGCGTGGCAGGAGACGGGGCAGCCCCAGGCAGCACGGTGTGGCGGGGGGGTGAGGGGCAGGCTCCATGTAATGCACGTACTCTGTGTGACGGGGCACGGCTCGGCAGGACGGAGGCCCCCCGTATGGTGGGCATGGTGTGTGTGGGGCACGAATAACAGAGCACAGTGCATAGTGCGTACCTGCTGGGACAGCGGGCAGCCTGCCAATGGGGAGACTCGCGTCGGGAGGGAGCGCTGCGTGATGCCCCCATACCCAGAGACTTCAGGGCATCTAAGGCTCGGCTTCACTGCAGCACCGAGCACACACAGCAACTAGCTTAGCAGCTGGGGACTTGTTGCATCCCCGCTGCTTTAGTTTCTGCCATGCGGGCAGCACGCTAGCTTCCGCCCACGCCTGCTAGATCCGGCTTAAAGAACCGCTTCACTCCTGCTAGAGATTTTTGTGTATGGACGAAGTCGGGTTAGAGATACAGCTGGGGTGACAGCTCAAGCGAACAACGCAGTGAAGATAAGGGAGTATTACGCTGGATGGAATAACTCATAGTTTGTGTAGAAGGAAGATATGTCTTACTGCACATCATTAATTATAAACAGAACAGGAGTACTTGGGGCACCTTAGGGACTAACAAATTTTTTTGAGCATAAGCTTATACTCAAATAAAATTGTTAGTCTCTAAGGTGCCACAAGTATTCCTGTTCTTTTTGTGGATACAGACTAACAGGGCTGCTACTCTGAAACCTATCATTAATTATAGCTCCCTCCCAGGGGTGGCTCTTGACATTTCGCTGCCCCAAACACGGCCGCATGCCGCGGGGGGTGCTCTGCTGGTCGCCGATCCCACGGCTTTGGTGGACCTTCCGCAGGCGTGGCTGCGGAGGGTCCACTGGTCCTGCGGCTCCACCGAAGCCGTGGGACCAGCGGACCCTCTGCAGGCCCACCTGCGGGAGGTCCACTGGAGCCGCGGGACCATTGGACCCTCTGCAGGCATGCTGCCAAAGGCTGCCAGCCTGCTGCCCTCCCGGTGACCGGCAGAGCACCTCCTGCGGCATGCCGCCCCAAGCACGCGCTTGGCATGCTGGGGCCTGGAGCTGCCCCTGCCCCCTCCTGATCAGCCAGTCCTTCAGGGTTCCCCACCATTCTGAAGGAAGGCTTTGTAATGATAAAAAGGATTTTCTTAGGACTTGAGTCCAACACTGTTGGAATATTTAATTATAAACCTTTTAATTTAGAGTTGTTTTTGCCTTGTCTCCAGTTGCTCAGAGAAAACAAATTTGGTGTGTTATTACAATTTTTATTCAAGAGCCCAAACAACCATAAAATTAGATTATTTCTTATATTTCCCAAAAGTATTAAATAATGTGGTAATAAATATTGCTATGACAATTGTCAGGTCAAGGAGTTAACAGTAATACAATTTAAAATTGGTTAACTACAAAAAGAACAGCATAAGACCAACAATTGACCAAGTTATTGCATGAGCATAATCAGTAATCAAATTACAAAGTTAACATAACACCAATGACTTATTAAATGACTTATTTAATTTTTTTATCCCTATGCAATTTACTTAGCAGCTTATACTTTTCCATGTGGAAAGAATAGGTTAAAGTTTAAATCTTTATGTGTCCCAGGTGACTCTCAGAAATCTGTAATGAGATTTGCCTCGAACCCAGGTTAAACAGTACCTAATGGTAACTTACCCTATGGGTTTATATATGCACATGCTATTACTTTTAATGGCCACACACGCACACACCTCCACACCTAAAATTGTTAGGACACATCTTGCCTGGCAGGGGTCCATTCACTGATGTTTAAATGTCCTTGAAAGAGATGTAACCCTTCTGCCCCTCTGAGTTGGCAGCAACAAGGGCCAGGTTCAGTATCCAGGGGTTCCGTTTCAATAACACAAGGCATAACCGGCTCGAGCCCCCACCCAGTGACCTGGGACACTTACATACCATACCCTCCTGGGCGCCTCTAGGAGGCAATACTTCCCCTCTCGCAAGCACGGAGTCTGAGTGTAGCGAAATCTTTTTAATAAAGGAAGGAATCAATGCGGCATCCCATTGGAGAAACACCACAAACAGAGTTATAACACAAACCATAACCCCCCCCCCCAAGTACATTTGGCAATGTCCTTTTCCCCTTAGGGTCTTAAGTCCAATCACTCCAAAGTCCAACAACCCAAAAGTCTCTGGTCAATGCCACCCCAGAATTCAAGAGTCTATCTGTAGAGGTCCCTCCCCCCAGCCTGGGTGAAAGGGGCACCTTACGTGGTCCAGGGCCAACTGCCCTGCCTCTCCGTGGGTTCTGCTTCCGCCTTCTCCACGAACTGCTCCGCCTTACCGGCCGCTCCACTCTGCTCCTCCGGCCGTCCTCACAAACTGCTCCGCTCCACCAGCTGCCTCGTGAGCTGCTCCAGTTGTCCCAGCAAACTGCTCGGCTCCGCTCGCTCTGTGGGCTGCTCCACACGCCCCACAGCTACTCCGCTCTGCCAGCCGCTCCACTCCACCAGCTGTCCTGTGGTCCGCTCCTGCCATCCCCATAAACTGCTCCACTCCGCCAGCTGCTCTCTTCCACAGTATAGCTTCAGGCTCCCCCACTAGTTAGCACAGTACTCAGTGCTCCCAGCTCAGTAATTTCAGCTCTTTTGTGATTTCAGCTCTTAGTGATCTCAGCACATAGTAGGGGAGCCCAGTGCTAGTGCACCATTAGCCCAAAGTGAGTTCAGCTCAGCAACCTGTATCTAGAGTCTTAAGGGAAAAAAAAATCAACTCTGACATTCCACAGTGGAGAGAGGAGGAGGTGCAACTGATGCTTCTAGCTCCACAAGGAGCCTGCACCACCAGGCACAAATACCTGTCCCCAACCTCTCTCCCTTCACAGGGTTTTGGAACCCATGTCCCTTGTCTAGCAAGTACCACCCAACTGAGGTTGAGTCATTTCTGTCACAAAGCAGTCCCACAGCTCGGCAGTCTGGGATGGGTTAGGCGTGCCTATGCAAATATTTGAGATTTTGCATTCCAGACATTCTTTCCACACTTCCCATACTTCACCACCAGATGTCAGGGTACAGCTCATCCTGACTCTGCTTACAGAGACAAAAATGATATAAAGAAAAAGTATCTGTTCTTTAGCTGGCTTGTATGTAGATATTCAGAATCAGTTAGGAACTGCATCTTGGGGAACCAGGCAATGTCTTCTGGCTCAGGTACTATCTCGCTAACAAGCATCATTCTTGGGTCAGCAGACTGGTCTGTGATGTCTTTGTCTCTACTTTCCTTGGAAGGGGAAGTAGTAATATCAGCTGTCGAGTTGTCATTGTGGTGACTTCGAGAGGTGCACACTTCTTACTCATTTATCTGGTCTTTTATGGCTGAAACTCAGGCTGGCATCATCCCACTGGGCTTCACCTTACGACTTTCTGATCCAGTTAGGGAATCACAGGTTTCTCACCCTAACTGCATTGTCCAATCCTGAATAGGTGTTATCTGTCTGTCTCTTGGTCCACTTTGGGGGCTTTCCTTTTAGTCATGTTTCTTAGTCATGTCAGTGAGTGTGTCCCCCCCCCCAATAAGCAACATTGAGGGAATAACAGGAGATTATGACTTTATCAGTGTATCTCCTTGTATTTAGGTGGACAACTGAGACTCTTCAGTGGCCTCTTGACTATTGGGTTTTGTTGTCTTCCTGGTCATTCTTATGATCCATTGTTCTTTGATTTACAAAACTACAAAAGTAGTTCCTTGCCCATTCACACATCTCATACTTACACTTCCTCTAGACAGGCAAGCTTTTGGAAACAAAATAAGAATTTGTGACATCTGGGATACTGGGTAAAAGGTTCTTTTGCTCTATGGCTCAAAATCAAGCTGCTTCAAAGCTTCTTATGAAATCCATTAACAAAGTTTTTAGAAGTATGGCCCATTCAAATTTATACTCGATGTCTACATGACTATATGCATATATGTCCTACATCTTTCTTTTGTGGACTCAGTTTTCTTTTCCATCCATCTAGTCTCCCAGCACTAGTTGAAAAACATTAAGCAAAACTCATGACTCATAAAATATTTTCTCCTACATTACTAATAGTCATAAACATGATTCTCTCTCAATCCTCATTCGGCATTTTATTTAGCTCCTGGTCCTATTTTTTTCTCAGTCCATCTATTTAAAAGACAGTAGTGCACGCGGAAGGTGCACGAACAATTGCACTGAAAACTGAAAACTGCTTTTGCTAGGGAACACAGTGTAGGGAATGACTGAGGACCTTTCCATACACTGTCCCTGCAGTATATCTCCACCCTCATCTTTCATTTTAATAAGATTTTGGAAAATAAAACTTGTTCAGAGGGTTTCATATTTTATAGATGTTGAAGCACTTATTCAGACTATAGTTTTATTAAAATATTTAATGCACTAGCGTTAAGCATTAATTATAGTCAGCATAATGTAGCACTTTATGCAGTGGTGGCATTAATAAAGAAAAACATGAGAGTCAGGCGAGATCTTTGTTTCAAAATTACATAGTGTCCGATTTTCTCTTCAGCATAGCTCAAATACTCGAGATAGTATTGACATTCTGTATATACTTTTTTTTTTGGAATGGTGAATGTAATCAACATTTATAGCTTCTTACTTTCAGTTATAGAATTAATGATATTGCTAAAACAAAGCTAAGATTGTTTTTCAATTATTTAGACTGGATAATTTGTAGATATAGACATTATGATTAATAATACATATCAAAAAAACCCTTGAAATGTTAAGATTGCAAAGTAAAGCACTCAAAAGTTAGGAAAAACCATTATTATGGCTGCGAGTTCCAACTATGGTTCAGCTGCCATGTGCGTATATATTATGTTTTGTCTGGTCTACACTTAAAAAGTAGTTTGACATAGCTACAGTGCTCAGGGATATGGAGAATCTGCACTTGTGAGTGCCACAGCTATACCAACCCTTGGTGTACACATGACTAGCTAGTGTTGCTCAGAGCAGTGGAGTTCCCACAGCAATGGAAAAACCCTTTTCGTTTCTCTAGGTTGCTTCTACACTATAGAGTTACAATGGCAAAACTATGGTCAGGGCCGGCGCTTCCATTGAGGCGAACTAGGCAATCGCCTAGGGCGCCAGGATTTTTGGGGGGGCGGCATATTGCTGGGGGGGCAGCAGGCGGGCTCCGGTGGATCTGCCGCAGTTGTGCCTGCAGAAGGTCTGTTGGACCACGGCTCCGGTGGAGCGGTAGAGCTGCTGCAGGCATGCCTGCGGACGGTCCGCTGGTCCCTCGCGGCTCTGGTGGACCTCCACCGGAGCCGCAGACCAATGGACCCTCCGCAGAAATGGCTGCAGCAGCTCCACCGGAGCCGCGGGAGTGGCGCACGGGGCGGCGAAATGGCCGTGCACCTAGGGCGCGAAAAACTCTAGCACCGGTCCTGGCTATGGTGCTGTAACTGTGCATCTATAGTGTCCATGGTATAGACAAGACCACAGTCTCTCCCAACTTCAAATATGAAGTCTGTGGCTGAGCCATGAAGATAACCTCTTTCTCCTGGATCCCAATGCAATGGTCAAAACAGGAGAACTTCTTTTCTCTTCTTGCAACCATCTTCCTGATTTACTGTGATCCAGTGTGCTGAATTAGGCAGTACCTCAGCACATCTAAGGTGTGTATGTAGGACTCAACCTTGCAAGGTGCTGAGTTCTGTGACTCTGATCCAACAAACCACTTAAAACACATGTTTAAAGTTAAATCTCAGTGGGACTACTCACATGCTTAAAATGTTTTACTGGATTGGGACCATAGTGCTCAGCAGTTTTCAGGATCGAGCCCCATATTAACTAATAAATTTGCACCCTGTTGTGTGTTTCAGCTTATATATTTCACAACATCATACTGTTTTCTTGAGCATATGCTATTTTTCCTTTCTTTTCCTGTCTATTTAGCAAGTCTGTTGGTAAGCATCCACTAGAGAAGTCCACTTCTCTAATACAGAATTTTTTGGCTATCTATAAATAGCCAGTAAGAAGAGCATATCACCTGAAAACAGGATGAGAATATTTTCCTAACATTTTATATCAGTTACCTTTATCTTTTCACCCAGATTTACCTGTCCTATCAGGAGTTATGTAGCAATTTAGTTTGATGGTTATCTTCTACTCATAAAAATCTTCTCCTCTTTTGTGTTTTTAGTTGGAGATTCGCTCTCAGAACCATCATCTTGCCAAAACTTTACTGGATTTAAACATGGAAATGCAGAGACTGAGAAATGAAAATGAACTGTCAGCAGCTTCAGAATCCAAGGCACTGAACATTGCTATAAGCCCAGAATAATAAACTGCGTTTCAAGACATAAACCCTGAAGATGAAACATACATTCCATAAATGATTCTGACAACAACATTATGGATAAGCTGCACAAACTTCTAGATCCAATTTGGTAGCAGAATACATGGTATTTGAAAATTACAGCAAAGTTCAAGTGTGAATCTTGGGGATGGGGAATGCTGTATGTATTAGGGTTTGAAATCTTCCTGTCTTGTGGGAAATGGGGGTGGAGGAAGAAGTAATGTCTAGAAAGTGTGGGATCTTTCTGCTTCATTCCCCGTTCCTCTATATGTTTACTGTTCTGCCAGTTTTATTGCCTAGGGTTACCTGAGCATTCAGAACCCAGGCCCATTTTATTTCATTACTTGTCACTTCAAGCTTGTCACTTAAATGTTTTTTCCTCCAGAGTGAAAATTTTTAAGTGTGCCCTGGAATTAATTCATTTTATGTTTTTTTTTTTAACAAAATATTTTAGTACCAAACAACAATTTAATTTTCTTTACTGGACTCAAATAACTGAAAGATCTGAGGATCATTCATAAAAGCAGACATATCTAGGCCATAAAACTCCAGTATATTTAAAATGTATATAACTGTAATTGAACTTTTAGCGATAAAAAATAGTGTCTAAATGCTGAGGAGAAGGTGACTTTTTAACCCTTTTATTGCACTCATGGCCTCTAATGAAGTTGGTAGAATGAACATGTTTTATGTTCATTTTGATAACTGTGCGAACAAAAGTCCGTATTATCTTCTTCAGGGAAAAAATCTACTAGAAATTCCATATTTACCTCCAAATTATCTTCTCAGAGTGGATGACCAGTGCATGGAGCAAGCAGGCAGCTTGTTTCGGAACATGTAGCTGTACTAAGATCCATGGGATTTCACTGCAGATCTGTAGGCATTTGTAAAGGGCTGAGAAATTTATACACAGGCCCCAGTATCTCTATGCTGCTCCTTTCCCCTGATAGTATGGTTCCCTATAGAACAATGCAGGTCTTGGCATTGTTCGGCAGGTTTCAGTCTCTGGAAGGGGAGAGTTTGGAAGATAATGCTGATATGATTTTACTGTGGAGGATCCTTATTCGTGTGCGGGATGATGATGCTATGTCATGGTCCCATTTTTGGTGGGATCAGGAGGACAGAGCATGCTGCATTGCTCCTGCTCCATCCTTCTTCACACCAGGAGTCCTGGTTCTTTTAACTTTGGCTCCCCTCTGCCTGTGGTAGCTAAAGGGAGTGTAGAAGCCAAATGTAGCTGCCGATAGTACAGCCATTACACATGTGTAATTCATATTTAAATCAGTGTGAATTTTGGCTACCTCAGTGCTTCAGGGCCTTAATTTACCTTGTGAACTTTTGGATGAGGGGAGCTAACAAGCATTTTACTTAAGTGTGCAAATGCTTCAGGCTGCTGATGGCAATAAGAGATTTTATCATTGATTTCAGTTGAAGCAGGATTGGGTTTATGATGTTATTTCCTACACAGTGACTATTGTGACTGCATAGTTTTGACTTGGTTATACTATGCATTGACCAGACTGTGATGGGTTCAGTCACAGAGACCCCCTGGGCACTGTTACCTTGTGTGCTGAAACTACCTCTAAGCAGTTTACTTTTCCAGCTTGGGACTTCAGAACCCTGTCTTGTTGAGTCAGACATACTAGCCTGCAGTAACACAGATCCAAGGTCTGAACCACACCCCCAAAGCTGCAGACTTAACTGAAAACAGCTCAGCAAGTACTCCTGTCTCCCAGACACCAAGTTACCAATGTAACTCAAACCCAAATTAATTCCATTTTACTCAGTATAAAGCTTATACAGGATAAACTCATAAATTGTACGCCCTCTATAACACTGATAGAGAGATATGCACAGTTGTTTGCTCCCCCAGATATTAATCACTTACTCTTGGTTAATTAATAAACAAAAGTGTTTTATTAAGTATAAAAAGTTGGATTTAAGTGGTTTCAAGTAATAACAGACAGAACAAAGTAAGTTACCAAGCAAAATAAAACAAAACACGCAAGTCTAAGCCAAATACATTTAAGAAACTGAATACAGGTAAATCTCACTCTTGTTGTTATTGATGTTCCAATAAGCCTCTTTCACAGATTAAACTTCTTCCCAGTCTGGGCCCAATCCTTTCCCTTGGTACAGTCCTCTTGTTCCAGCTCAGGTAACTAGGGACTTTCTCACCCCCTTTGTTCTGATCCACCCCCGTTTATAGCTTTGGCACAAAATGGGAATCCTTTGTCTTTCTGGGTCCCCACCCCTCCTTCTAAATGGAAAAGCACCAGATTAAAGATGGATTCCAGTATCATGTGACATGTTCACATGTCCTGTGAGCCCCCCTCCATTCTTCCAGGACTGGCCCATCCCTATGCAGTGGAGGCTTGCAGGTTAACAGAGCCATCTACAGTCAATTGTCCTAGTCAATGGGAGCCATTGAGATTCTAAACCACCATTAATGGCTCACACTTTGCAGAATTACAGTAGGACTTCGGAGTTATACTTCATATTTCTAGTTTTAGATACAAGAATGATACATACATACAAATAGGATGAACACACTCAATAGATTATAAGATTTGTAATGATACCTTATAAGAGACCTTTTACATGAAGCATATTCCAGTTACATTGTTCATAACTCATTGCATATTTCCATAAAACATTATGAGAGGTTGCAACGTCGCACCCTCTTGAACTTACTCCTGGAGTCTTTGAGGACCACATCCACGGCAGAGGGAGAACATGTTAAAATCCCTGCGTTTGTCTTTGTCCACCCTTCTCAGTGTGTAAACAAAGACAACCCTTTAAACCCTATGATGTTATTTATAGGTGTCGAGTAAAGTCCTGGTCCTGGTCCCTGGTGCTGAAACCATGTTGGCGGTGTAGTATTGCTAACAGATGCATAGTAATATCTGTGAAGGTAAGTATCTTGCATTTAAGCCACCCGTGCCGAGGAGATTGCCTCAGTTTTTTTTTTACCCCCACTTTTCCCCCAACACCCCAAAAAAAACCAAGTTTTTTCTTTAGGGGGGGCCTGTTTGCTTTTGCTGCCTATGGCCAAGCTTCCAGCTGTTACAGGTATAAGCTGAAAAAGCAACATGCTTGTGGACATGTCCTGTACTGCACGCTAAAAAGTATTTTTCCACAATTAGGTATGTCACACATCTTCAAGTGTTTACCATTAATATTAACTTCATTTGTTTTGAACCATAGATGAAGTTAGCAAAGACACACTTAACAGCTGAACGTTATGACGGACAGACTCCATTTTCTATAGCCTGGCTTGCCCAAGTGGTCCACTGCATTTCCCAAATTCCTTCATGTATTCTGGTAGGTGCCTCAAACACATGGATTCTCCTGCCTCTTTCGCAGGAGGCTCTCAACAGGTGTGTGTTGGGGTACCTGGCATGGAAAGGTTGCATTTTGTAACCATGCCTTGGTCTTGGACCCTCCCTATGGAATCTCTTTGTTTTGGGTTCCTCACCTGCCTTGTGAAGCTTCCCAAACTGTAAGGGTTTTTTCTTCCTCCTGCCCCTTGAAGAGACAGTTTGATCTTTTATAGTGCATAGCAGCAACAACATCTTTCAATGGATTGCTTTGGATAGGTAAGGATTCCCCTCGGACTTCCCACTCTCTGGTTCCCAAAAGGTCAGTCTTGGAGGACTCTTTTCTTGCCCAGAACCCCTAGAACACGTACCTGAATTTGAAAACCTTCTCCAAAGAGACCAGAAAAAATCTGTCTGCTGAACCCCTACCATGATACAACCAAAGGTTATTGAAAAATGCAATAGACACTGAACCAAGCCAAAACTGATTGTTGAACGCAGTCGTCTGTCATTAAATTGGTCTTAATCTTGGTTCTTTTGCTAATTATCTATGCGTCCAGACCAAAGGAGTTTAATGCTAGATAGTAAAACCTTCGTAAAAATGTGCAAAACATTACCTGATTTTGGGCGAAAAACTTTTCTGTATATGCTAGGCACCGGTTGGTTAAACTAAACAGCACCACAACCTCTGATACTTCTCAGGCTAATACCTTGTGTAAACAGGCTTAAAGGTTGGCACAGCAGCAAAAAGCAATAACGTGATTTACACTCCGCTGTGTGGAAGGGGAACTGAGGCACATTCCGTCCGCATGGCATTGTGGCTAAATGTCAGGGGAGGGGGGGGGAAACCCAAAAAACCTACCACTTTAACAGATATTTGCTATCTGCATTCCCCTGTTAGCATATACTACACCCCAACATGTTTTCATGGCACCCAGGGGTCCAGGGACCCAGACTTTGCGTAGACAACCCATAAAATAAAACACCATAAAGTTTTCAAAGGGTTTTGTTCTCTGCAAAAACTCCTATTTTGAAGAGGCATTTATAGTGTTTTAATAATGCTGTCTGGGGGTATGACCAGAGTCTGAACCAGGAATTTTTAAATGTACTGCCTCCGCCTATGGACCAGGTTGTCGGAGGACGCCAGCAGTACATTCAGAGGAGGGTTGTGATGTTGCACTCCATATTGTTTATGAAAATATGGTTTATGCAATAAATATAATTGTAACGGGAACATGCTTTTATTGAAAAGGTCTCTTGTTAATGGTATCATTCCCCCCCCCCCCCCCCCCCCCCCCCCTTTGCAAAAGCTTTATTAATCTACTGACCCTATATTCATTCCTATTTCGTATGAATGTATCATTCTTGGTATCTTGAAACTAGGACTATGAAGTATAATTTCTGAGGGTCCTATTGTAACTTATGTTAAAGTGTGGGCCACTTCATGTGTGTTCTAGACATCTTTGATGGTTCCCGAATTGATTAGAAAAATGCTTGTCAAATGGTTTGTTTTACCTGCAAAAGCCTTTCCTACCAATATACCTTTAGGCCAGCCTGTTGAGTAATGAAGAATGAGGTCTTACAAGTGACATCTGACCATTGTCACCTGATAGTGGAAGCCATCTTAAACCTGGTGCATGTTCATTTTAGGAAGGGAGGTGTGGGGAACCCAGAGAGACAAAGGATATACCCACCTGTGTACAAAGCTATTCAAAAAGAGGGTGGATCAGCGGCAAGGGATGGTCCCAGTCATGGAGAAAGACCCTGCCTGAACACCTAAGATGTATGTGCTGGAAGGAACAATGGACTTTGAACCGGTGAAAAGAATTGGGCCCTGCTTCAGCGGTTTTTCTCTTTCTGCAATCACGTCTCTTTCATGTTTCAAAATAGATATAGTACGTAGCCAGGAGAGGCGGATTAGTCTTATGTTTATTTTCTTAACTAATGGTAAATGTACTATTAAGGCTCCGTTGGCAGCCGTACTAAATTTAAGCTAAGTAATTTAGCTTAAGAAGTGATCATGCAGGTCCCCACTTGTTTGGACGCTCCAAGTTCAAAGTGTGGGAAAAACCTTTGACATGGTGGCAGAGGTGGGATTGGGTTTTAGAACCAAAGCCACTGAGGTTTTTTTTGTCTCTCCGTGTCTAGCAGCTTGGAAAGCATGTCTGAGGGCAGATGAGTGTTAAGTTTTTTAACAAGTGGTCTGTTTGTTAAGAGGAGGATTCAAGCCTTGTGAAGCCAACATTACAGCCAGCAAAAAGCGCATTACAAGTGAATTGTTTTCTTTCTTCTACCTCTCGGGCATAGCTAGTTTAGAAAATCTTCTGTTAACCACCAAGCAGATCAATAAGCTGCAGAGGGTGTTGGGCCAGCACAAGAAAGCGGAACAATGAGTTCAGAAGCCATTAAACGGAAAAACTGGCAAGCTAGAAGCAACAGAGAGATACCAATGAAACATAAGAGACGATGGAATACTTAATTAATTGCAGGAAATAGCCAGGGAAGAGAAGCGGCCCACAAAGAGAAGAACAAGCCAAAGAGGCTGCCCCACAGGAGAGAGATAGGAGGAAACAAAAAGAGCTGGAGATCCAAAGGGAGGCCCACCAGCAGGAAAAGCCACTGGAATTATCAAAGGCTAAGCAGAGTGTTCCAGCCAACCCTAACAACCCTTCTCCAGGTACTGTTTCCCATCCCAGAAAAATTCCCCCACCTACAAGGCAGAATGTGAGGACACTGAGCCTTCTTTAGAAAATTTTGAAAGGACTTGCCATGGGTACAACATCTCTACAGACCAGTACATGATACATGGCTGAGTCGCCACCGCTCAGTGGACCTTAAGCAGAGGTGGCAGCTTGAAATGCCTAAGGAACACATGAACAATTATGAACTTTTTCAAACCAAGGCCAGAATCAGAATGGGGCTAAACACCTGAGGCATGCCCGTGTTGCAGAGTTCAGAGCCCTAAGGTGGAAACCAGATGTTGTCATTCCACCCGACACGCCTACCACAACTGGAAAGAAATTGGGATTGCCTGGATATCAGGAGCAATGTTAAAATCTCTGGACGAGCTGTCCGCCTCTCGTAATGCAAATGGAACAGTTCTTAGAGGGTGTTCCTGAGGAAATAGAAAGGGTTACATCCTAGATGGAACCCAAAAACTGTAACCGAGGGCGGGGGAGATTGGATAGCCATTTTTTTTTTAAGAACCTGATAGATTTTTTTCCTTGTGTAAAACTCAAGGGGATTGGGTCTGAACTCACCAGGGAGTGGTGGGGGGGGAGAGAAGGCGGGGGAAAGGTTAAGTCCTCTCTGTTTTAGGATCCAAGGAGTTTGGATCAGTGTATCTCTCAGGGAAAGTCTGGGAGGGGGAAAGGAGGGGAAATGTTTTTTTTCTCTCTATTTTAAGATCCAAGGGATTTGAGTCTTGGGTTCCCCAGGGAAGATTTTGGGGGGACAGAAAGTGTACCAAAACATTATATTTTTGGTTGGTGGCAGCGTTATCAGATCTAAACTAGAAATTAAGCTTAGAAGAGTACATGTAGGTCCCCACGTTTTGGACGCTAAAGTTCAAAGTGGGGAAAAAAACATTGACAGGCCCAGACTAGGAAGGAGCCTAGTCTGTGAAAGAAGCTTATTGAAACATCTCTGAGGGTGAGATATTACCTGTATTCAGTTTCTTAATGTATTAAGTTTAGATTGGCATGTTTTGTTTTATTTTGCTTGGTAACTTACTTTGTTCTGTCTGTTATTACTTGGGACCAGTTAAATCTACATTTTATGCCTAATAAAATCACTTTTGTTTATTAATATACCCAGAGTAAGTGATTAATACCTGGGGGAGCAAACAGCTGTGCATATCTCTCTCTGTTATAAAGGGCGGACAATTTATGAATCTATCCTGTATAAACTTTATACCAAGTAAAATGGATTTATTTGGGGTTTGGATCCCAGTGGGAGCTGGGTGTCTGGGAGACAGGAGTACTTGCTGAGCTGTTTTCAGTTAACTCTGCAGCTTTGGGGGTGTGGACCAGCCCCTGGGTCTGTGTTGCGGCAGATTAGCATATCTGAGTCAACAAGACAGGGTTCTGGAGTCCCAGGCTGGCAGGGAAAACAGGCTCAGAGGTAAGTTTAGCACGTCAGGTGACACTCCGAAGGGGGTCTCTGTGACCGAGCGCATTACAGGGCCCTTACATACTATAGGAATGGGGCCATATAGGTACCCAAATAGACTTCTGCAACTTCTCCACCAAAAGCTGCCAAGATTCTGTACCTTGAACACGTGCTAAGAATATGCAAAATGTTTTATTGGATGTACATCTTGTTAGGTTTTGACAATTTTGTTGTGACCAAGGAATCTAATACTGCTTCACTGAGGTTTGCTCTTGACTTCAGTAGGATTGGACTATGTGTGAAGGTGCATACCTTTCAGACATCTTAATGTGTCAAATGCAAGAAATGTAACATGCTTGTGTGGATGTCAGGTGCAGAGCTCCAAGCATATGCACAAGCTGTACACACTGACTTAGGTATATCCATGTGGAATCTATATATAAACGCAGGTGTGGTACTCCAGAGGTTTGTGCATCTGCATGCAGTTAAATAACTGCGCATTGAAATAAATACATTAATGTCTGAGTATATTTGGAGCACCACACCTGTATACATCATGAGACAGCCAAATATATTAACTAAGTGTGAAAACTTGCCTGATGAAAACAGATGTCCTACTGCTTGGCTCCAGACATCTGGGTGTTTTATCCAGTATGGTCACTTGGCTTATTTTAGCTATGAGCTCTATCACTATGGATAGGTCGGGGGCTGGAATTCTTGGTAAGACTAGGTGAATGGTTGAAAAAGAATTGCTAACTAGTTGCCAGATGCAGATATTCGGGTCTAGATCCTTAGCTGGTGTAAAGTGGTGTAGCTCCATTTATGTCAATGGAGGAACATTGATTTACACCAACTGAAGATCTGGCCCTCAGAGTCTATTAATCAGACTTTTATGATGTTCCATGCTTGCCTGTCCATGATGGTACACTGCAGCTCAAAAATCACACCGTGTGCAATAAATCTAAGTCTGGATTTACCAAACTTTGTGGACAAGCGCCACCCAGAACTTCTCTAGGTTCTCCCACTCTTAATTCTTAGTGGCACTTATAGGGGCCTGGAATTATATTATACGAGGCTTCAAATCTGTCCTTCCAGTTTCCACAGTGTAAACAATCCTTACAAACAGATAGGATCTGTTTTTAAAAGGTGTATTCACTTTTTGACTGTTATAGTAATTATCCAAGGGGGGTGAGAGGTAGGTGAAACATCATACCTTCTACCTCACCAGAAAAATGCTTCTTGTGGTTAGGAATTGCTCTTAAAAGAGAAAATACCTGGTGGGTTAGTGCAGCCTTGAAAGGGGCAACCATAAGGTCACGTCTCAGGACACAGTGGAAATTTACTATGTATAAAATGCACAAAGATTTACTGTGAATTTGTGATATACACAATGACACAAGCGATGGGAAACTAAATGATGTTGGCCTGGACTAGGCCATTAACTAAAGCTAGGAAAATCATCCCAAACCTTTCAGTTTGGTTATGGAATTTTAGAAAGTGGATGTGACGGGTTTCCCTCATGGTGCCACCTAGAACTGGGGTACCACTGAGCCCTCTGACCCACCAACCGGGGCTCCCTCTCACATTGTGCTGCTGTGACAAGCTGCAAAGCCCCCTAAGCTTGCATTTTCACCAGCACTCACGCAGGTAGGGACACACCTAGCTGTAGTTATATGCAGGCTCTTTAACCACCAGCCTCCCAGACTAGGACCCCAGAGCAGTACCATCCTGCCCTGGTCAAATCTGGCCTCAACGTGAAGAGGACCATGCACACATGTAGTAACCAAGCTGAGATTTTCCCCAGACACCTTAGTCAAACGCAAACTGGTTTGGGTTAAAACATAAAATAAGTTTATTAACTACAAAAGGATAGATTTTAAGTGGTTATAAGTGATAGCAAATGGATTAAAGCAGATTACCTAGTAAATAAACCAAACCACAAACTGAGTTTAATATACTAGATAGGTAGGATATGAATTAGAAAATTCTCATCCTAAGTGATAAACAGGCAGATTCTTAAGGCACAAGCTAAGCTGCCTTTGCCTTGCAGCTTAGGTTTCCCAGGTTTTCATAGTCAGGCTAGAAATCCCTTTAACCTGGTACCATCACTTCCCCCAGTTCAGTCTCTGTTCCTCAGGTGTTTCCAGGTCCGTGGTTGTAGGGAGAATGGGATACTATCATGATGTCATTTCCCAGTTTTATATTTTCTTCCCACTTGCTGGAGAGCTCCTTCGCTGTGACCTGGGACAAATAGTTCCCATTGTGTAGTGCTATCTCGGAGAGGTTTATGTTGTACACAATTCCTGGGGTAGTCCTTGTGCTTGTGTGAATTTCCTCAATAAACCATTAACATTGTTTGACCTTTTTACTGTTGTACCTGAAAGGCTGCTTGTGGGTGTTTTCAACATCACAGCTTGTTTCAGTAACATGTATATAGCCAAAATTCATAACTTCACGTACAATCCAACGAGATATTAATGTCTCGCAGATCAAGACTTCTAGAATGATACCTCACAAGGCACTTTGTGCAAAACATACCCCAATTATACGACAGTGGTGAATAAGGGGGTGCCAGGGTGTCACAGTGGATACCTGTGAGCTCCCGCCAGCATGTCACTGGTTTTAACGTGATCAAGGTAGCAATGCAAGCAAAGTAACAAAGCAACACGAGCATAAAAGCAACAGAATGTCTCAGAGTTTTGTGTATGCAAAGGGAGTGTTGGGAAAGGACAATAATAAGAAAAAAGCATAGAGAAATGCAATGGAGGAACAAAATAAATATACTCAGACATGTAGATCTTAGGTTAGTAATAATATTTATTCGTATTACTTCCATCTTTTATCATTGTTAACCTAATTATTTTTAGCTCTGGATTTTTTTCTTCTGTTGTGTATCATATTAGAATGATCATAAAAAGCCACATTATTATTATTTGTATTATCATAGCATCTAGCAGCCCCAGTCATGCGCCAGGTCCCATTGTGCTAGGTGCTGTACAAACACTGAACAAAAAGATGGCCCTTCTTGTAAAGAGCTTACAGTCTAACTCAGTAATATCTGGAAAACTGTTATATCATTAGTTACAGCACAGTAATGACTAAAAGCCCATTGTGCTAGGCACCATAGAAACAAATACATAGTAAGAGGCAGTCTCTGCCCCTCAAACAGCTTACAACCTAATAGCTAGATCCTTCAAATAAATCCTTATATGCATAGGCGCCGACTTTTACTGCCGCTGGTGGATGCTCAACCCCTACTGCCACTGCCCCCTCCTGCCCCCATTCCAATCCCTTCTCCAAAGTCCCTGTCCCAACTCCACCCCCTCCCTGCCCCTATTCCGACTCCTTCCCCAAATCCCCGCCCCAGCCCCCCTCTTCCCCACCTCCTTTCCTGAGCGCACCATGTTCCCGCTCCTCCCCACTCCCTTCCGGAGCTTGCTACAGCTGTTTGGTGGTGGCAAGCACTGGGAGGCAGGCGGAGGAGCGGGGATGTGGCACGCTCAGGGGAGGAGGCGGAGGAGGAGGTGAGGTGGGATGGAGCAGAGAGCTTGGCTGCCGGTAGATGCAGAGCACCCACTAATTTGTCCCCGTGGGTGCACCAGCCCCGGAGCACCCACGGAGTCAATGTCTATGTTTATGTGTGCTCTGACAGATCCATTTGTGGGATCTAGCCCTAAACAGACAAGACAACGGCTGGGAGGAAAGAAGGAGTGTTACCCACCACCATTTTGCAGATGGAGAACTATCTGTAAAACCACTATCTATTTTACTGTGTATGTTTCCCCAACATGCACATGCTTCGAAGGAAACAATTTTGTTCAGAGCAGCAGTGTGGCAACCCACAGGGTGAGGATCACCATAAGTCACACACAAATTGTGAAATATTTTCGCATATGAACTTTTAAAATTAAAATTGCTACTCTGACCCTACTACTGGTGGCAGCCATAAGGGTGACAAATTACAACATTTGCAACACAAGCAGTAGGGTGCTACATATTAGAGATTATAAAGCAGTATTAAATCTGTGAGAAAGCTGGTTTGCAATCTCTTACATAGATATCCCACTTAAATGATCCCATCTTTTAACACAGCTGCCACCAAGCTCAGAAATACCATAGTTATGAGGCTAGTGAGGCTTACATTTACCCATATACTTACATACATATCAGGCCTCTACATTAGAGTAATAACAACATAGGACCCAATCCTGCAATGTGCTCTGTGTAGGCAGACTCCAGCTCACATGGCTTTGATGGACTTTGCCATGGGAATAGGATCTCATGGGAAGACTGGGGCCATAATTTTCACTGCTATACTGCCTTGCATCTGAAGATCTCAAAGTGCCTTTTATTTATTAACATTTATTATGCCTCATAACATTTATTACGCCTCTTAACACCCCTTTGAGACACTATTCTACACATTTTGCATATAAACAAAGTGTGATCTGGAGAGTTTAGGGATCTTGCCAAAAACTGCATATTAAATTAGAGAAAGAGCTGGAAATAGAATCAGTCTTGAGTTACATCTCGTGGTTTAAGCTCTAGGCATGCTTGCCTACTAAATGACCAATACCAGTTTGCTCCTTCCTGGCTCCAGGGGAAAAGTGAAGCGGGAACTGTGAGCTATTCCCTCAGTAGTCTGCTTCTGGAACAGTGTAACTATGCATTGCCCCTAACTCAGGGTAGACTATAAACTGACCTCTGAAACATATTACTTATGTAGTGATGAGCACCACTGTGGTATGATCCAATTTTGTTCAGTAGGGGGTACGGAAGCAGAGAGGTTCAGCATCTTGTCTTGAGCCACAGAACAAATAATTGTCAGAGCTGGGATTAGAACTCAGAGTGTCTCAACTTCTAGTTCTGGATTTAGATTATGCTCCTCTCTTACTTATTAGCATTGTTAAATTAATGCAAATACACTCCATGATATAGAAACTGTTTAAAACGGCAGTGTGGCCCCTGCAAAAAGCAGCTGGGAATAGGGGAGGAGGGAGGAAAAGGGGAAAAAAATCAAACATAAATTTCTCTAGGGTGTATTTGTTTGTGTGTGTATAGATAGATGATAGATAGATAGATAATGTTAACTTGTTGGCCAGCAGAGTTTCTCTCTGTCTCTCCTCATGCAGAATCCCCTCTGATTTCTCCAGTTCTGTGTACGGAAGAGTGGTGAGGTATTGCCATTTACTGTATTTTGGCACTTTTCATTTTCAGAAAGTGCTGTACTAGAAACTAAATACACACCAACAGTTCATCTTCCTTCTCATCAAAGGCTGGCTTTTAGTCCTTTGCCTCTATTCTTGCATGACAAAATTGTAAGTGTGTGATCAGACTTGTGCCTGCATTTCATAGGTGCAGGCACTGTGCATGTTCTTTAAGTAATCTAGTGCCTGAAGTTGCACAAGCCTTACATTTTTTGGTGCAAACTGATTAAGCGGCATGGATGAGTGTTTGTACCTGCAGAACACAGGTGTGAGTTAGCTCATGCAAACTTTTGGGAGTCTCAATATCCCTCTGAAAACTATGTCTTCTTGGGACAGAGACTCTTCAGTTCTCAGGATACTCCTTCAAAGAATCATTCAGCTCCATTTTAGTCTAATTTGCTATTTCTCAGAGGAGGATCATGTAGGGGAATGGATGTCTGAGGGAATTGGTAATCGAGATAGAAAACCTTTCTCTTTTCTGTCTCTGGTTTGAATTCTGACAAGGTTGTGAAAACGGAAAGTAGTTAGCATCCAGCAGCGGGTGAGTGACCTGTGTACATTGATTTGGTGTTCTCAATCCACGTTCTTCCTAGTGGCCAAGTAGCCACATCATGAAAACCACCACTCCCACTGGTATTAATTTACACTTTTGTTAGCAGTCTCAGCAAAGGTCAGCAGTTGAGGGAACACAGGGACATCACTGTCTCATCACTTCTCCTAGCAGTGGCCTCTCCAGGACAAAGTTAAAATAATTTGGATTAGTGGATTGGGAAATTTGGCCCTATCTTTGCTCTGTCTGTTCTATGGACAAATGTCTGCCCTTTTGACATGCTCTAACCACACTTATACATACATTTACCTTTAAAAAAAAATAAAATGGGTTTTAAAATATTTGGGACTTGCTCGAATGCCCGTCAAAGTCAGCGGCAGTCTCTGCACTGTGACTCACTGGGGTTTGGCTCAGGCTCTTAAGTCCTTAGGATTCTGTTCTAAAATGGTAGCCACCTCTGGTGCTGAGCTACTGAAGTGAGCATCCACAGTGACTGAGCACAAAGCTAGTGCAGGAGAGGGCATGACTGGCTGTATGGAATCAGAGGTGATGATCTGCATAGGAAGAGAATTATGAATGATTATTGTTAGTTGTTTGTATAGTGCCAGTAATGGCAGCACCGGAAGACCCCTCCCATGGATGACCAGTGCACAAACTGGTGGGTTGTGTTAGAAAAAGAACTTCATCCTAGCTTTAGGAAAGAAGACATTATCATCTTTGTGTTCCTTCCATGCCACAGAAGGTCAGTAACTTCTGCTGATTAGACCCCTTCACTCTGGTTGATTGTAATTTGCAGTTAATTATTTTACAATACTGGCCTATTTAATTAGATTGGATTATTTAATGTACCTAAAGTACTTTGAAGATGTAAATCACACTGTGGGTCCAAACCTGCAAGGTGATAAGCACTCTCTGCCAGATCTGGAAACCCTGATTTTTTATCTAACAGGACAGGGCCCTCTAGAAAAGCTAAATATTATTAGTCTTGAACAACTACTATATGTGTGAACTCTGTGCTTTAATTTCTTGCTCATATCACATATCTTTAGGGAGAGAACTCAGAAATCAGTATTGTTTTGATGCCTGTTAAAATTGATACCCCCTGTAAACGTTCTATTTGTTATCTGGACTATTTATAATTGTATATAGTTTTAGAAATTCTTGTACTGTGTATGTACAGTACTAAATATAACAATCACATCAGAAATGACATGGAATACACTTATGGCAACATTATATTATGGAGTGAGACTCCTGATTTGAGATGTGCAAAGCCATAGCTGTTTGGCAAGTTATTGGTAGAATATCATGGCATTGAACTTCTTCTGTAGGAGACCTTCCAGGAAGGCAATTCATGAAAGACAGGCCCTGATAACAAAACAACAAGGCAGGCATCTTCAGAGCTGGAATGATTGCCTGCTGTGTCACACTCTGACTCTGTTGCCATCAAGTCACTGTACTCTTGTTTCAGGTCTTGGATACAAGCATGAAGTTCCATTAGCTGTTTAATCAACATTTGGTCCAAATACCGAATCTCCATCTGTACAGATAAGAGAGTTCATTTCAACATGCTCATAGGATTTGATATTTATTTGGTTGTCATCATATATTCATACACTATCTCAAAGGCTATGATAGAGCAATGGCTAGCAGTGTCCAGTGACTGTGTAAAGACAATTATGGCACTTAATGTATCCTTGGTACTGACAATGAGTGAACCTTGTAAAACTGTGAGAAGTCCTTGTGGCACCTTAGAGACTAACATATTTATTTAGGCATAAGCTTTTGTGGGCTAAAACCCACATTATCAGATGCACGGAGTGGAAAATATAGTAGGTAGGCATAAATACACAGCACATGAAAAGATGGGAGTTGCCTTACCAAGTGGGGGGTCAGTGCTAATGAGCCAATTCAATTAAAGTGGAAGTGGCCTATTCTCAACAGTTGACAAGAAGGGGTGAGTACCAAGGGAGGGAAATCAACTTGTAAAATTGGTTTCTCTGAGCATTAGGTTTGTGTGAAACACCTGCAAAGATTTCACTTGCAACCAGGATGGGTTTGAAGTTCAGCTATGACTTTGAATCTTAATTCCGTATTTGTGAATGTTTGCCAAACCTCATTGTACAGTTTTCATAGTACTCTTCGAGTATCCCTAAAGTATCCTTTCACCAGTTCCCTTGCCTCAGCTCTTCTATTTATTACTGGGGTGAACAGGGATTGTAGTTGTCTGCCCCTTGGGGCCCACTAGCAGGGCCTTTGATGATATTGCCTTACCTTCGTTATTGTAAAGGATCTGCTGCTATGGACAGCTGGAGATAGGTGGTGCATCCTTTCCTGATAAAAGGAGCTCTCTAGTAGCCATATACTTGGAAAGCTGTATAATCCCTAGTTCATAGTTGCTTGAAGATTCTGCCATAATGATTATGGGGCCATAGATTATCTGCAGCCAGCACATGGGGCAACATGTATAAAACTTCAAGAATCCCTGCAGAGTTTGAGGAGGTCTTTCCTACTGTGAAAAGACCATATGATTCATGTAGCTTGCATAGTCATAACCCTCTAACAAGCACCCCAAAGTAGAGATTATTATGTGAACAATCTGAATCTACAAAACTGGACAGGAAATCTTGAGGAGGTAGAAGGGGGAGGTTTTCTTGTGTGATTTCTAAGACTTCTTGGTTCCAGTTGGTCCAGACATGAGAGGAGAACAGGGAAGTAAAACTGGCTCTGAGATGATGGTCAGTTAGAAGGTTTGCTTGCATGACCACATGTGAAAGAGACCCACAGAGATGACTTCAACTCCAATCATTTGAGAGTCTAAAAATGATTAAGTTAAAAGAGGGACCATTGACCAGCCTGATCCAGGGCCATCCATTTTCACAGAAGACAACCTGCCCTCCAACTTGGCAGGCATTACTATTGACAAGCCAGGGACCAGAGGGCTGTAATAATATCTTCACTTCAGCAGAGCTATAAAATTATCTCAAAATTTATAGCAATGGTAAAATACTTTTGTCTTTTTATGCTAGTTATTAACTAAGTGTATTTCTCACTGGAGATTTATTTTGCTAAAAAGCCCTGAAATTACTTGCATCAATGAACTATACCATAGGTAAAGCTCTCTATAAATTATTTAGTAAGGAATTCAAAAACAACAAGATGGTGACGCTTTGAAAACCAGTCTGCTGCTTTCCCCCTTTTGGCTTTGATTTGATTTGGGCTTCTCAGGCAATTTAGCTGCTTTCCTGAATTTAGCTACTAAGCAAAACAGAATACGAGAACAATTCCTGAATGTTCAACATGCACAGTTTTAATGTATTTAGGGGGTAGAGCAAGTGTCACATTATTTTGCATGGCTCAGAGGTCTCTTTTAATTAATATCAAGCACTGCTATATAGGGGAAATACATTAGAAAAAGCGACATTAGACATTAGATTTTCCCTCTCAATATTTTCTTGTTGGAGGGGCTCTATCTTTTTGACTTGTGCTTATTAATAGTACTCCAGACGTTAATTCTGATGATCCTGTCTTCCATATTTTAAGAGGTAAAAAAGATCTGGGAATTAGAGCACAGGATTTGGTGGCAGGATTATTTATGAATTTCTTCCAGTGCATGACTTTAAATGATTACTTAAACCCTCTGTGCCTTAGTTTACCTGTCTCAGATGAGTTTAATAACTCCTTGCTTCATGAGTGGTATGAGGGTTCCAGGCCCATGATAGCTTCTGCTGTCCTAGTCCTTAGTTCAGAGCTCCTGTTGGAGAGGTAACCACAGCAGAAGGGCAATAAACTGAAATCTCCCCTTCAAAACCTGCAAAAATGGGTGTTGCTGGACAAGAAGAGGGTGTGGCCAGGCAATACAGTGTTTCAGCAGTATGAGCACTGAAGAAGAAATGTGTATTGGAATGTACATATCCCCAGCGCTCTCCTGAGTGAGGTGCAAGATGTGCAAAAAGGTTATTAAAACAGAAGAAAAAGCTAAGTGACACATTTTCAATCATGGGCTTCTTAGTTGCATCTTAAAGTAAATGCATGAACAAAACTCATTCTCTGTTTTGTGGTGTGCATGCAGTTTTTCTAGCTTCAAGTTATGTGGCTACATTTGAAAATTTAGCCCTAAGGTTTAGAGAAGAAATGTTGTGTTAAATATAATGTTGCAGTTGTTAAACAGAACTTCCATGGTTTGGGTTTATTTATTTGTTGGGGCCTGACATTTAATTTTGAATATAGAACTACACAGGAGATTGGAGACACGGCCAAACTCCAAGTGCTTTATTGCATTGTGCCATTTTGTACATAGGAGAGAATTAAAATGCAGCAGCCTACGCTGTTTCACTGTGGTGTAATAATTAAGCTTCAATTTGCACTTAAGTATATGATTTAGCAAACAGAATATTTGCCATGGAAGACTGAACAAGAGAACACTAATCCCTGAATCCACACTGTTTAGGGCCTTGTGCTGGCTTCTGGAATGCTAAAGTATGGCGTGTGTGCTGAAAAGAGATCTTAGTTTGACTTTGAACTTCAAAACTTTAAGGTCCTGAGGCCAATGTGCAGCCAGGCCAATTGTCCTTTAAGGATTTTCATAATTAGATGGGAATAGAAGCACTCCTGATAATCTAATCCATAATTTATTATAGTTGAATAATAAAGTGGGAAAACATTAATTTTTACAACTCTGTCATTATTTTAAATGTTTTCCCTATTTCCTTAAGCAGCTTCTTCTACCAAATGAATGGAATCGTTGCAGATGTTGGATTACTTACAGGATTATTGCTATATAGTAGTATACTCCAGCCATTTGAAAAAGGAATAAAAAGTATAGTTCATAGTTTGTTTCTAATTTTTTTCTTGTTTATACAGCTCCCTGAGTTGAAGTTAAGATTGTGGCAAATTTCCTGTGACGGATCCTATTTTTCCATGGGTTTAGAGTTCAGCTATATAAGCCAGCCAGCTATTACTGGTTGAAACAATCCTTATAGAAATCTTAGCCTGGGACCTTTTTTCGTTTCTTTTAGTCTCAAAACTAAAATTCTATGCTGAATAGGAAAATGTCAGGGCAGGTAAGTCATGCAGGCACACCTGTTCTCGTTACATATATCTAAATGTGCGAACTGTATTAACTCTATGGCTGGACTCTGAGCATAATGATTTTGCAAGTCTTTAATAGTATGTGAGTTTCCGGGTTTTCCTGCCACCACGTGGTCCAAAGAAGTCGCCTAAGGGTTGTAAGGTAGTATACCTAGTGTGGCTAGGTACGCGGAAGAAAGTGCTAAGCATGTGGAAGTTGAAAGGGATACTTATTAGAGCTGGTCAGAAAATGTTATTTTCCTGCAGAAACTGTTAAAAAAAAACAAAACCCAGAAATCTCATGTCAAAATTTTCCATGGATATTTTTGAGTTTTTGGTGAAAATCAAAAACTGAATTATTTCAGCTGAACATGGAAACATTTCAGTTCTGAACTTCTTCCCCGGTGCCTCTTGGGTGTTTTTCTTTGACCTGGGAGTGTGGACTCTAGAGGAGACTAGGAATATGTGGCAGGATACATACATCTCCCATGATGAACTAGTCTCCTTTCTTGGTGCAGTGCATCATGGGAGTTGAAATCCATCGGGGAGCCTGGTCCATAGAAGAGAATGAGAAGATGAGGCACCCAAACTACAGGTCCCATGAGGCACCATAGTGGCATTTCAAACTTGAAATATTTCCATTTTTCAGCAAAAAATACATCATGATAATGGGCTGGCTGGGCCAAACCTGAGTGGTGCTCTGATCCCGTGTAACTGGTTGCAAAATCTGGAGTAGGGAGCCAGGCCTAGTGCTGTGGGATAGGAGCTGCCACTGCGGTGTGATGGCAGGGCACTTGCTCACCAACCGCTGATCTCTCAGGGTCTCTCTGCTGCACTGGGCCAGTATTAGGATTGCGGTGCCAGGTCACTACTGTGGGTGGTCAGTGCCCCTGCGTCCTCTACATATTTTTCTAGGGGAACATTGAGAATGAAGGAGCAAGCAAAGCTTAGGCAGTGACAGGTGGATAGGAGGAAAGCTGTGTTTAGAACTCCTATGTGCTGTACAACTGGATATTTAGCATCCTGTCATATTTATCTCTCTGTACTAACTTAATTAAATGGGGGACTTTTATACAAATTGATGTATTTGCTTTGCTTCTGTTTCTGTCCTCAGTCCAAGTACAACATGTTATTATATTTCAGTAACAGCTTTCACTTTAAGAATCTCTAGAAGGCATAATTGTAATGATTCTCAGCTATTGCATTTCTGGCTTTCTCTGGAGCTATTTAGAAGCTTTTGCTTTAAAAAGTATTTCTGTATAATCATTTCCTCCTAAGATAGTTGTAAGTGCAGCCTGACATCTGTTCACATATAGATGAAAGTGCATTCATCTGCCTTCTGGGATTCTGAAGTCAGCACCTGCATGGGAGATTTGCGGACATTTAGGTTGGCATTCACAGGGGGAACTTCTAAGTGCCCTATCACCTAGTAGAATTCACATCCCTGACTTAGGCATCCAGGCTCCCTATACAATGCATGGGAAGAGTTAGGCACCTAAGAAAGGGATTCACCAAAGCTGGCAGAATGGGCAGGGAGCCCCCTAAACTAGTCAGTAGGAAATGTTGAGGAGATAGGTGTGGCTTAAGATCCACCCCTCGATGGGAGTTAGGCATCTCTCTCCACTCAGGATTTATAACCATGAACCAACCCTCTCCTGGAGTTAGGAGTGACCCATCTTAAGCACCTTTCTCAACAAAAACCAAGGAGGTAGTAGCACTCCCATTATAACTTTTAGCCCACTAGTTAGATCACTCACTCTGGATGTGGGAGACTTGGGTTCAAATCTACCCTGATCCTCATATGGAGCAGGGATTTGAATTTGGGCTTGCCACCTCCCAGAGGAGTGCAGGGCTCTGGACTGTCCTGTGGCAGGACTGTCTCAATCTCTCCAGCTGAAGCTGTTCCATGTTGTATAAATATTCATTGAGCCAGAGTTTTAGAATGACCCCAAAGCATAGTGGTTAGGACACTTATCAGAGAAGTGAAAGGTTCCAGTGCCCCCTATTCCTATACATATTTATATACCCCTTGGGGATTCTACTGGTGGAAACTTAGGTGCTTCAGGGTATTAGGCAGTAGCTGAACAGTGGGTTTGTGAATGTCAGTGGCACCTAAATTTTGGACTTAAGTGGTTATAATGATATTTAGGCACCTTAGTGTCCCTGGCAAATTCTACCTATAGTAGTTTGAATAACATATGACAGGCACAGTCATATACCATTAAGAATAAATCTTTGGAAATTAATTCTAATAAGCCTTAGGGGAATGAGGACATTATGATGATTGCCCTGTTGTTGTAGCTGTGTTGGTCCCAGGATACTAGAGGGATCAGATGGGTGAGGCAATGTTTTTTATTGGATGTGATAGAGTGGACTAGGCCCTGAGGCCCCCTGCTGGAGGTCTTGCTGCCCTGCCTCACCCAGCCCCAGAACAGAGCAGAGGAGAAATTCTCCAGGTGGGCTAGAGTGGCTGCAGGGGAGCAGCCAATCAGAGGAGCTGTGAGAGCAGCCAATCAGGGGGGCAGAAGGGCCATATAAAAAGGACTAGAAGCGGCAGAGCAGTCAGTTGCTGCCTGGAGCTGGAAGAGTGAAACTGGATGGCTGGAAGAGTAGCAGGACCATGGACAGTTCAGTGTGGGCAAGACTGAGCCCAAGGAGGGCTGCTAAATACCTGGGGAGCTAAGAAGGAGCTCTAGGCTGACTAATGAGACAGAGCAAGGTCTGAACCCAGAACCTAGCCAGACCAAGTGAGGGTAACATGATGGGCCCTGCTGGTCTGGTTAAAAACTGAGCCCAGATAGGGTTTCCAAAAAAGAACATACCAACCAAAAGTACTGTGATGTCCCCCTGTTGGACTGTTACAGGATGGCAGTGTCTTTGGGGAGGAAACCTTGACAGGAAGGTAAAGACCCCCTGGAAGGGGTTTGTTTTGTTCCATCTACAGACAGCATGTGTGACTTGGATGGAGGGCTGAGTCACTGAAGATGTACCAAAGAAAATGTTGGTTGTGAGCTGCTTGTCGGGGTGGGGTGGGGTGCCACCCCATTTCCAAACTGAGAAGTTGCAGACATGGAATCTTCCAAAAGGGGTGGGGGAAGTTCATGAGAGGTGAGTGCTGACCTCAATACATGGCCCAACTTCTGCTGGTGAGAGACAAAATCTTGAGCTCTTCTTCAGCTGTGGGAAGGTTGGAAGCTTGTCTTTCAATAGAAGCTGGTCCAATAAAAGATATTACCTCACCCACCTTTTCTTGGTATTACGATGAGTTCATCAGAGAAATATCTGTCCCCAAGAATATGGTGAAACTTTGGCCTCACTGAAGTCAATAAGAGTTTGCCATTGAGGTTAACTGGGGATTTCATCTTAGATTAGTGCTTATATGAGAGGTGAGGAGGAGAGAAATAACTCAGCACTAAGCCCTGGTCTACACTACAGAGCTGGTTGATGCAAGGCAGCTTATGTCAACCTAACTCTGTACATATCTACACTAAAATTTTGCTCCCACCAACATAATTCGCACACTTCACTGACTTAACACCAACTTATGAGTGGCAGAGTTTGTGTTGATGTAGTGTCAGAGTAGACACTGTGTGGCTTGCATCAACTGCAGCTGGCTTTCAGAAGCCACCCCACACTGACAGTTCAATTGGTGCAAGCACTCCTGGTGAGAATGTGCACCATCAACAGAATAGAGCAAAGTGTAGACATGCACAAGCAATGTAATTACCGTGGAAGCAGCATGCCGACGTAAGTTAGGTTGACTTAATTTTGTAGTGTAGACATGCAATATGGCCAAAAGGCAATGACATGATTTTGGATTTCCTGATTTCTGAACCCACATTCTATTTTTTTCAATGAGGACCAATTCCTTTTACTAGTTTGTGAAAATTTGGTGTGTTTTTTATGGTCTGAATCTGCAACCCTTACTTGTGCCAAATAACACTTTCTCACTTTGGGAGTCCAAGTGAAGTTAAAGGGATTGTTTGCATGAGTAAGTGCTACTTGAATGGTAATGTGTCTTAAACTTGACAAGTCTGTGTTCCTAACAACTGCAAGCCAGTTTTAAGCATGCATGGTCTGATGCAGATATTAGTCTGCATTGTCTAATGTGGTCATTACAATATCTCCAATGGCTGTAAGATCTTCAACTTTCTAAAATTTATAGCTGATCTTCCAGAGGCTTCGGCATTCAAAAGAGTCCTGGTTCCTGTAAACACACTCCACTGAACGCTACAGAAATTCCTGCCACAACTGGAAACCCTGTATGCTGTCCTGACATACATACAAATCCTGCAAAAGTTGATGTGATGACTTATGCCACTTTAATGTTTCAGAAGAACAGCAACAAATCACTTCCAATAATGGGAGCTAGTGTCAGAACAATTCATAAAATATCTTAAAAACTAATGGAATTTCCAGACAAATCTTTGTAAAACTGGAATTAAGATTGATGGACTGGAGAAAGAAAATGCTACAGTTAACAACAACAAAGCAGGAAACAAGTTAAGGTTAAAATTAAAAAAAAACTCAGCTCAGAGATACCCACATGACCCTGCTCTAATTCATCCAAAATGTAGCCGCCAGAATTATCTTTCTCAACTCACCTGTCAGTTTAACCACCTCCCCCACCTCCCAGGCTTCCCTCAACTAGCTTTTAATCTATGTTCAACCTTTTCCCTTCCTTCAAAATTCTCCACAATTCTTCCCTGCTTTACATCTTGTTCTCTGTTGTATCCTTCCTCTGAACTGTTGTAAGGAGAGATGTCAGCAAACCAGTAAAGTGCCTGAACCCACTATTGCTTATTGCTAAAAGCAACCAGGTCATCATGCTTAGCTTAACCAAAGAAGGAGGGAAGGGGGTTTTGGGTGCCACAGAAAGGGCAGGTTGACCCCACATCCTTCCTGATAAGAATTGTGTTGAAGCTGTCGATACGTGCATTTTAGAAGAGCAAGCTATGCCCTCAGGAATGTGTCTAACAGGGTCTCAAGGCTGCAAACTCTGGGAAAAACCCACATCTGGTTAATCAATAATCAAGGAAGCCTCTTGCTTGACCATTGGAACTGCTTGCTTAATGAGTTTTCTTTAAGGGACATGTCATTCTATTGCTAATGTATAAATAAGGGGGAAAAGTTTGAGGTAGTAGGACTCTTCAAGACTGGACTCTCCCTCTGGATGCATCTTGTGTTCCCTACCAGCAGAAGGGCTGCTTCTGTGCCACTCAAGAACCACATTCTGCTTTGTTAGTTATCAAGGGTTGGGGGTGTTTTACTAACCTGTTGCAGATGTGTGAGTGCTTGAGACTAAGTAAAGTTTAGCTTTAAGTGAAAGCACTCTTGTGTTGTCTCGTTTGTGCCAGCCATCTATCGGTTGGACAGCCGTGTCTCCCCGATTTATTTCCTGACATCACCTTGCATAGAGGAAAAGTTGCCAAGAGCTTTGGGTTGAAAGAACCCCGGGTAACACTGTGATCCCAGCCTTGTCTGTTAATTTCATCCCTTAACTCCCATCTCCATGCATTTTTCTCATGTGGCTACTTTTATGTGGAATGAACCCCCAACTCCATTTCTGCAAGTCACCACCCACTCCTCATTCAAATCCCTCCTAAAACCCTACTCTTCCACAATGCCTGTAGAGCAGGGGTAGGCAACCTATGGCATGCGTGCCAAAGGCGGCAAGCGAGCTGATTTTCAGTGGCACTCACATTGCCCGGGTCCTGGCCATCGGTCTGGGGGGCTCTGCATTTTAATTTTAAATGAAGCTTCTTAAATATTTTTAAAACCTTACTTACTTTACATACAACAGTAGTTTAGTTATATATTATAGACTTCTAGAAAGAGACCTAAGAGCATTAAAATGTATTACTGGCACGCAAAACCTTAAATTAGAGTGAATAAATGAAGACTCGGCACACCATTTCTGAAGGGTTGCCGACCCCTGCTGTAGAGAGTAAGCACATTATATCTGGGGAAGGGGGGGAATCTTTAGACTTATATCTATACTTAAAGCTACTGCTATACCTACATCTAAAAACAAAATAAAGTTTAAATCAACCCCATTTCTGGATTTTCCAATGCATCCTATCATTACTGAACTATAAACTCTTTGAAGCAGAGACTGTCTTTATTTCATGGCACAGAGAGCATTCAGTGAGAAACAAATAAAATAAGTAGAGGGAAGAATGGAAATGCAGAGTTAAGGTAGCCAGTAAAACTTTAACTCTGTCCCAGGAATCCTTGCTGCTTCATGGACTGCTAGTTTGGTGTGATGTGGGAAAAATTAAAAAGGCAATATTTAGAAGAAAATCATGTTCAGTGTTTGTTAAGATAAGGGTGATAAATTAGTACTAAATGAAATGCTTTGTGCATATATGTTTCCTGATGCCTGATAATGTTATATGTGAAATATAATAAAATAAAAGATCTAGAATGTGCAGACCTAAAAGTTGAAGTGGTGGAAGCCAGCTTAATTTGCCTGGATGAGAGACGTAAATATAAACATGATTGAAGTGTTCTGCTTCTCTTTATAATTTTTTTAAAAAAAGAACAAGAACATTTTCTTGGAGAAATTGCTGATTGAGTCTGGAAGTGGTATCAAGTGATGCTTCATTTGCAATTTGTGATGGAAGCACACTAACTTCGCAGTGTTGTAGCTCCCCATTTCTGGCAACTTATGGCAGCTCTCACAGTCCAACTTTGGCTGGATTAAGTGGCACTGCTGAGTTAATAAACATCATCTTCTCTTTATAAAAACAATGCAATTAAATCTACTTCTGCAAAACACATAATGTGTGATTGATGTGAAATTGCATTGCTTAAAAAAAAAAGTTGTGGAAAAGTACTATTTTCCACTTAGGGCCTATTGTCACTTTGTAAACCCCAGTTAGTGTTATGCTAGTCTTTTACTTCTGCAGGTCTGAATTCACTTCACAATCACATGGCATGTATTTGGCCTGATGAGCTGTTTGTAATGATCTCGAATATGATCTTTGCTAGTGGAGCCCATAAAACACAACAGCACACATGATGGGGCGGGATCTAATTCCCAGTGGAGTCAATGGAAGTTGGTCTGAGCCCTTTAAGGGAAATTCAACAGCTGTAGTTTGTGTGGAAGCAATGCCTGGCCATGCTAATAAAAAGGGACCAAATTCTGACCCACCTGTGGTGCAGGTAAGCAGCCCTGCTACAGCTGTGCAACCCCACTGAGTCCCACTCCTGTGGGATGGTAAATGGATCAAAATGGTAGAGGCCAGCCTCTGGATACAAAGCCAGCCTTGATGCTCATTTGTTTCCTTCCAAACTCCCATTTCTGGGCATTTTTCCATGGGCACCCAGCTCCATCCCATTACCCACTGGTAGCAGGGTTGGCTTTAGGAGGTGCAGGGCCCAATTCAAACAGTTTCAATGGGGCCCCAGCAGGGTTGACTAAAAAAAAAACCACATTAAAAAACATGTGTGGCTTGTACTCACCGAGCGGTGCTCCTAGTCTTTGACAGCACTTCGGTGGCGAGTCCTTCACTCACTCCAGGTCTTCAGCGGCACTGAAGGACCCACCACTGAAGTGTCCGGAGTGCCACCAGGTGAATAAAAATTAAAAAGGTGCCTCTAGCCAGGGAAGGGATCCTCACTAGGCGCAGGGCCCTCTTAGGCGTGGGGCCCGATTTGGGGGAATTGGTGGAATAGGTCTAAAGCCCACTGCAGTGTAAAGCGACATTAAGGGGAAGGGAGCTGTGCTTTCCCTAATGTCCCTGTATGAGGAGGTGGTCTTTCTGGTTCCATGACAGCTGTGGAGACAGTGAAAGGGCTGAATTACATGTTGCACAGGAGTTACTGCTGTCCTAGGGTTCTAGTAGTTTGTGCTTCCCCTAGCAGTGGACAGAGAGGAACTGGAGCCAGCAGAGACTTGGTGAGCAGGTAGGGAACCAAAATGCATGGACTCCACACTCTTCTATGGGCCTCTACTGTTCCGGACTTAGAGACTATCAAGCAGCCCTTGTGTGCCTCTCCATGGGAGTAGGGACCCTCATACAAAATAATCATCATAATTAGTCTTTCAGGTCTATGGAGAGCTTGGAGAATTGGGGCCTGAATCTCTACTGTTTGCACCTTGAGCAGTCACTTACACCTGTGTAAAATGCTACCAGAATGGCAATTGTGGTGGCGGAAGCATTGACTCTTAAGGTGTTGTGCACACCCTACAATACTGTGTTACTAATTAAGGCTATTTCTAATCTTCCACTATCCAATTGCTCTCACTGCTAAAATGGTTTTTGGCATGGGAAGTAATTTTTGCTGAAAGCAGTTTTACACACTTAACTAGGAAAAGTAGAGAGGAATGATTTATTGTACCAGCTGCCTTCTTAATTTATTTTATGAAATTTTGATGGGTGCTCATGAATTTTAAGCTAGCAATTACTTTGCTGCATATAGATTTTTCATTATTTTTTTTTAGTGTTAGCAAATGATATATCATTGTACTGTGTTATTTGCCTTGTCTGGTGTAATGTTTCTGTATGAATTTATCATAGTGAGACATACACATACACCTGTTCTTGGTGGACAGATATCCCACTTTTTGGGGGTTGCTCTTCTTTAGAGATAAGGAATCAGAACAAGACCTTAACACAGCTCTTTCTTGCATTATTTTGAGTGCTGGGTGTATAATGTAATTGTTAATTCTTGTAGGGGACATTTAGATTTCTACAGTTTTGGCAGGTAGGTAAATGACAGGACATAATGATTTTCAGATATCTTGTTTTAAAGATAACTTTACGTGTTTTTAATTCTGTATTTGATTTGACTAGTCTGAGATGCCATAGGTACATGTAGGCTTTCTATCAAAGTCCCACTTAATCCCTTGATGGGGGTAAATTTCACATCTATTGATTTGTGATCTTAAATATTTTGAAAAGAAAATCATGTAGCAAAGATTTTCAGTTCACCTTTGAAAGACTCGGTGAGTGTCTGTGATCCATCTGTCTTCTTTTACACTGAAGAACTGTCTCCTGATAGCAAGGGAAGTGTTGCAAGGGATAATTAACTGCAGTATGGACAGAGCATTGGACTGCACATTGCCGTATAAATGCTATTGTTAGTTAACTGAGCACTGTTCTTAACTGTTAGTTAACTGAGCTGTTCTATCTGTATGTCAGGGGAATGCTGATTAAGTTTGGATAAATATGAGTTTTGGATAATGTAGATAAATCTTTACTTTAGATACGTCCCTGTTATAAAATGTAGTGGTTTTACAGATTCATTGGAGATTTTTTTTTCTGCTTTGCAAATACTGAACTGGATTGCCCCAAAAGAGGCAGCCTCTGGGGGAAAGACAGCTCCACAAGTAGCTCCTCAGTTTTCCTGGTTTCTTCCTATTGAGTGGTTGCCTCCCTCAGAAGTGCTCTTGATCTGTGGATGCCCATGAGATGTTCAGGCATCCCAGGGAATCTACAAGAGGTCAGAGCTCTTGGCACATCCTCTGGTTCCGCATTAGTGTTGCTGCATGGTTGGCCAGGGATATCCATTTAAAGGCAATTTCCCCAGCACCAAAGGGACTAGAAAGACTCTCTGCTTGGTTTTTCACAAGGCTAGGAGGGGAGATGTGCAGGCATTAGCCCCACTTCTGTCCCTCTCCCTCCTCCCAACTTAAGAACAACATAAGAACGGCCGTACTGGGTCAGACCAAAGGTCCATCTAGCCCAGTATCTGTCTACTGACAGTGGCCAGGTGCCCCAGAGGAAGTGAACTTAACAGGCAATGGTCAAATGATTTCTCTACTGACATCCATCCCCACCCTCTGACAAACAGAGGCTAGGGATACCATTCCTTACCCATCCTGGCTAATAGCCATTTGTGGACTTAACCACCATGAATTTATCCAGTTCTCTTTTAAGCGCTGTTATAGTCCTAACCTTCACAACCTCCTCAGGTAAGGAATTACACAAGTTGACTGTGCACTGCGTGAAGAAGAATTTCCTTTTATTTGTTTTAAACCTGCTGCCTATTAATTTCATTTGGTGACCCCTAGTTCTTGTATTGGGATAAGTAAATAACTTTTCCTTATCCACTTTCTCCACATCACTCATGATTTTATATACCTCTATCATATCCCCCCTTAGTCTCCTCTTTTTCCAAGCTGAAGAGGCCTAGCCTCTTTAATCTTTCCTCATATGGGACCCTCTCCAAACCCTAATCATTTTAGTTGCCCTTTTCTGAACCTTTTCTAGTGCTAGAATATCTTTTTTGAGGTGAGGAGACCACATCTGTACACAGTATTCAAGATGTGGGGTACCATGGATTTATATAAGGGCAATAATATATTCTCAGTCTTATTCTCTATCCCCTTTTTAATGATTCCTAACATCCTGTTTGCTTTTTTGACTGCCTCTGCACACTGCGTGGACATCTTCAGAGAACTATCCACAATGACTCCAAGATCTTTTTCCTGACTCGTTGTAGCTAAATTAGCCCCCATCATATTGTATGTATAGTTGGGGTTATTTTTTCCAATGTGCATTACTTTACATTTATCCACATTAAATTTCATTTGCCATTTTGTTGCCCAATCACTTAGTTTTGTGAGATCTTTTTGAAGTTCTTCACAGTCTGCTTGGGTCTTAACTATCTTGAGCAGTTTAGTATCATCTGCAAACTTTGCCACCTCACTGTTTACCCCTTTCTCCAGATCATTTATGAATAAATTGAATAGGATTGGTCCTAGGACTGACCCTTGGGGAACACCACTAGTTACCCCTCTCCATTCTGAGAATTTACCATTAATTCCGACCCTTTGTTCCCTGTCTTTTAACCAGTTCTCAGTCCATGAAAGGACCTTCCCTTTTATCCCATGACAGCTTAATTTACGTAACAGCCTTTGGTGAGGGACCTTGTCAAAGGCTTTCTGGAAATCTAAGTACACTATGTCCACTGGATCCCCCTTGTCCACATGTTTGTTGACCCTTCAAAGAACTCTAATAGATTAGTAAGACACGATTTCCCTTTACAGAAACCATGTTGACTATTGCTCAACAGTTTATGTTTTTCTATGTGTCTGACAATTTTATTCTTAACTATTGTTTCGAATAATTTGCCCAGTACCGACGTTAGACTTACTGGTCTGTAATTGCCAGGATCACCTCTAGAGCCCTTTTTAAATATTGGCGTTACATTAGCTAACTTCCAGTCATTGGGCACCGAAGCCGATTTAAAGGACAGGTTACAAATCTTAGTTAATAGTTCCGCAACTTCACATTTGAGTTCTTTCAGAACTCTAGGGTGAATGCCATCTGGTCTCGGTGACTTGTTAATGTTGAGTTTATCAATTAATTCCAAAACCTCCAAAACTTGCCTCTTCCCTACTGTGAATATCCTCCCCTGCAAGAGGCTCTTTGAAGGGTCCACTCTCAGGGGGGATGGTGCCTCTACGGTGTCTGGCAACCCTGCACAGGAGGTAGCAATCCATGGAGAAGGACCTTTCTTTCCCTTAATATAGGCCTGAGGATTTAGCCCCTTAGTATTGGTGGCCAGAACCATATTGACTCTACAGCATTTGATAGACTGACAGTAAAGGACTTCTCAGAGCTCCTGCCCAATGCAAACAGCAGCAAACAGCCTGACAGATCAAAGCAGCAATTGCTATAACTTCAACATATACAGTGCCTTTTTATGTGATACAAGGGCATACAACAGTTTAATAACAAGATAGTGATTCCACCATAAACTCAACTAGGAAGACTAAGTGTCCTACATGTCCCATACGCCAGATTTTGAAATGCAGTCCACAGGTGCATACCTTTGTGGAAGATGTTTCACTGCTTGCCTTTTCTTATAGATAGTGTATTTCTTTAGGTAATAACGAAGCCTGTGGTTAGGAGGATAATACCCCAGGAGGACAACATTTGCAATTTTGAAAGACATAAAGGATTTTTGCTGGGTGTCAGACAGGAAAGATTTTTTTTTTTCTTCCCAGTAACTGCATCATTTGGTTTTTATTTTTGTGTCTATTGTTATTGGAAGTTATGTCAAGGGGAAAAGGAGGGAGGGAGAGAATTACTTATCTCTAACGGCAAGGAACAAAATGTTCATTCAGTGAATCTTGTTGATTACAATCTACTGGATGACTTCTGCATGCTTGAATTATAATTAACTTCCATATATTTTATTGGGATTAGTGACTTGTCAGCATTTTTTGGAACTTGTACTAAGGATTTAAAGTAATAATAGCATTTATCATGTTTATGGGCATGTTTCAGTTTTGTAGATAAAGATAAGTCAGGAGTTACAACAGGTTTTCCTGGGCTTTTATTTTTAGGCAGAAAAAACCTATAAGCCTTTTAATTGAGTGGCTTGTTAAGAACAGTTTCATCTAGTAAAAATCTTTCAAGTATTAGGAGACACAAAGAGATGGCTTTAGAGCTTTCAGATCAGTGTTAAATACAGCCATAAACCCTCTGGCCTGCTGGCCATCTTGTCCTTGCATTGCAATCCAAAGAGATGGAGAATCACTCTCTGAATTACATTTTACATTTATACAGTTCCATTTATTCCAAAGAGTGTTATAAACCAGTCAAGATTCTCATTCCACATTACTGAAGCGCAATGACTTCTGGGACAGAGTACAGCAGCCATTTAACAGTGCACAGAAATACAAAGCAACACCTTAGGGCAGGACATGAAGAGCACTATATCCAACTGAAAATGCAAGGAGACTTTAGGGAAACAGAAAGAATAACTAACACAACAAGTCCATCTGGGAATAATGTATTTGATTAATATGATGGGGATACCACCCCTAATCTTGCAAAGAGCAACCGGGGATATATAATGACCACATATGGGGCACAGTCCTGCTCCTTTTGAAGTTAATAAGAAAATGTTTATTGACTTTAATGGGAGCAGGAGCAGGCCAATGGATAGGACCTCAGTGTTATGCCTGATAGCACTTCCAGCAGCACATTGCTGGCTAATCCTATGTTATTTAGAACACTGTTTCAGTGCATCACTGAATCACCTACATGGCTTCCTCTAGTTGTAGCAGACAGCTGCTCCTTGAACATTTTTCTTCCAAGTACTAAACTAGCACAATCCTACTTGCAGTTGCTTGAGAACTCTGATCAGATCATAGCCTAAGACAAAGGTCCCCAACACAGTGCCCGCGTCCTGGCCAGTGGTGGAGCATCCGCCGAAATGCTGCTGAATTTCTGCAGCGTTTCAGCAGCACGCCTCTCGATGACGTCACTTGTCGGCGTAAGTGACGTCATCGAGAGGCGTCACAGCTGAAACGCTGCAGAAATTCAGCAGCGATGCCTCTCGATGATGGCACTTGCCGCCAACAAGTGACATCATTCAGAGGCGTCGCTGCCAAAATGCCGCAGAAATTCAGTGGTATTTTGGTGGGTGCTCCACCACCGCCACAGTCCTTCATCTGGCGCCAGCTAGACGAAAAGGTTGGGGACCACTGGCCTAAGATGACATGGCTGCACTTGGAGTAGAGCATCATCCATGTGGGTAGCAGTATGAGGCACTCTATTAAAGAGTACATGATGTGGCTCCCAACCCAGCACCCCTGGCTGGAGTCCTGGAGCAGGGCAAGTCCCAGACCCTGGTCCCCAGCAGGAGCTCGTGGGCCAGCTTAAAATGGCGCGCAGGCCGGATCCAGCCTGCGGGCTGTAGTTTACCCACCTCTGGTCGAGCCCCAAGTTTTTCATAGTGTCTATAAACTCAAAGCTCCTGTGCCTGAATTAGGGAGGAGTCCAAGAAGGAGCATTCAGAGAAGTATTTATACACATACTTAAGTCCATCCCTATTCAGGACAGCACTTAGGCATCTTGAAAAATGGAGAGGGTTCAGAGAAGAGCCATGAGACTGGTTAAAGGATTAGAAAACATGCTTTACAGTGATAGACTCAAAAATCTCAATCTATTTATCTTAACAAAGAAGGTTAAGGGGTGACTTGATTAGTGTATAAGTAACTACGTGAGGGAGAAATATTTGATAAAGGGCTCCAGTCTAGCAGAGAAAAGCATAAACTGATTCAATGGCTGGAAGTTGACTGGAAATAAGGCATATATTTTGAATAGTACAGGTAATTAGTCATTGGAACAGTTTACCCAGGATTGTGGTGGATTCTCCATCACTGGCAATTTTAAAATTAAGATTGGACATTTTTCTAAAAGATTTGCTCTAAGAAGTATTGTGGGGAAGTTCTATGGACTGGGTTATACAGGAGGTCAGAGTAGACAATCAAAATGACCTTGGAATCTAAGAATCTTAACTTCAAGCACATGCTTAATCTTTGCTGATGTGAATGGGATTTAAGCATACACTTAACTTTAAGTATATGGTTGAGTCATCCAGAGTAGGGATATTTTTATGAATCAGGGCCCAAATTAGTTCAACCAGTGTCTTTAACTTGACAATTTTTAAAGATCACTCTTTAACTTGACTGTTTTGGGGCATATGTGGGATAATTTGTCCCTCCCACCCCACATAAATTTCCTTCTAATCTTGAATAGCTAGTTGATGCATGGGGTTTTTAAAATCTTCAATATTGTCTTGCATTTTATTAGAAAGCTGGGGAAAATGAATCTACAGTTGTATTGATGAAAAAATATTACCAGGAATTTAAATTAATTTTATTTTTCATCGTAAATATCAACATTTTAAAGTTTTATGGAGAGTAGACCAGCGAGGTATTTACTCATGTGCAACATGAATGTACCAAACTCTTCAAACTTTATACATAATGTAAGAGAAGCCAGATAGAATCCACCAAGTGCTACAGACATTGTGCCAAATTTGATCTGATCTACACTGGAAATTAATTTAGTTCAGTGAAGCTGCACTTCTAAATCAGCAGTAACTGAGATCAGAATTTAGCCCACTGTGTTTAAATATTCTAATACTTTATTCCCCATCACTTTTCATTATGATAATTAGTACCTCAATGAAACATTATCTCCAAACCCACTCTGTCCCCCACACATCAGAATGGTCATACTGGGTGAGACCAAAGGTCCATCTAGCCCAGTATCCAGTCTTCCAACAGTGGCCAATGCCAGGTGCCCCAGAGGGAATGAACAGAACAGGTAATCACTGAGTGTTCCATCCCATCACCCATTCCCAGATAATGGCAAACAGAAGCTAGGGACACCAGCCCTGCCCATCCTGGCTAATTGCCAATGAGGGACCTATCCTCCATGAATTTATCTAGTTCTTTTTTGACCCTGTTATAGTCTTGGCCTTCACAACATCCTCTGTCAAGGAGTTCCACAGACTGACTGCATTGTATGAAAAAGTACTTCCTTTTGTTTGTTTTAAACCTGCTGCCTATTTCATGTGGTGGCCCTTAGTTCTCGTGTTGTGACAAGGAGTAAATAACACTTCCTTATTTACTTTCTACACACCTGTCATGATTTTATAGACCTCTCTCATATCCTCCCTCTTTTTCCAAGCTGAAAAGTCTCAGTCTTATTAATTTCTCCTCATATGGAAGCCACTCCATACCCCTAATAATTTTTGTTGCCCTTTTATGAACCTTTTCCAATTCCAATATATTTTTTGAGATGGGGTGACCACATCTGCACACAGTATTCAAGATGTGGGCATACCATGAATTTAAATAGAGACAATATGATATTTTCTGTGTTATTATCGATCCCTTTCTTAACAATTCCCAATATTCTGTTTGCTTTTTTGACTGCCACTGCACATTGAGTGGATGTTTTCAGAGAACTATCCATATTGACTCCAAGATCTTTCTTGAGTGGTAACAGCTAATTTAGATGCCATCATTTTATATGTATAGTTGGAATCATGTTTTCCAATGTGCATTACTTTGCATTTATCAATATGGAATTTCATCTGCCATTTTGTTGCCCAGTCACCTGGTTTTATGAGATCCTTTTGTAGATCTTCACAGTCTGCTTGGGACTTAACTACCTTGAGTAGTTTTGGATCATCTGCAAATTTGGCACCTCAATGTTTACCCGTTTTTCCAGATCATTTATGAATGTTGAAAAGGACTGGTCCCAGTACAAACCCCTTGGGGACACAACAATTTACCTCTCTCTAGTCTGAAAACTGACCATTTATCCCTACCCTTTGTTTCCTATCTTTTAACCATTTACCGATCCATGAGAAGACCTTCCGTCTTATCCCGTGACAATTTACTTTGCTTAAGAGCCTTTGGTGAGAGACCTTGTCAAAGGCTTTCTGAAAATCCAAGTACACTATATCCACTGGATCCCCCTTGTTCACATGGTGGTTGACCCCTTCAAAGAATTCTAGTAGATTGGTGAGGCATGATTTCCCTTTACAAAAACCATATTGACAAATTCCCCAACAAATTACGTTCAGCTATGTCTCTTACACTTTTATTCTTTACTATAGTTTCAGCCAGTTTGCCTGATACTGAAGTCAGGTTTACTGGCCTGTAATTGCTGGGATCACCTCGGGAGCCCTTTTTAAAAATTAGCATCACATTAGCTATCCTCCAGTCATTTGGTACAGAAGCTGATTTAAATGATAGGTTACAAACTATAGTTACTAGGTCTGCAATTTCACATTTGAGTTCCTTCAGAACTCTTGGATGAATATCATCTGGCCTGGTGACTTACTACTGCACCTCAATCTGGGACAGTTCCTCAGATTTGTCACCTAAAAAGAATGGATCAGGCATGGGAGTCTCCCTCATATCCTTAACCGTGAAGACTGATGCAAAGACTTCTTTTAGTTTCTCCGCAATGGCCTTATCCTTGAGGGCTCCTTTAGCACCTTGATCATCCAGTGGCCCCACTGGTTGTTTATCAGGCTTCCTGCTTCTGATGTACTTAAAATTTTTGCTATTACTTTTTGAGTCTTTATCTAGCTGTTCTTCAAATTCTTTTTTGCCTTCCTAATTATGTTTTTACACTTCATTTGCCAGAGTTTATGCTCCTTTCTATTTTTCTCACTAGGATTTAACTTCCTCTTTAAAGGATGCCTTTTTGTCTCTCACTGCTTCTCTTACTTTGTTTAGCCATGGTGGCACTTTTTTGGTTCTCTTAGTATGCTTTTTAATTTGGGGTATACATTTAAGTTGAGCCTCTATTATGATGTCTTAAAGTTTCCATGCAGCTTGCGGGGATTTCACTTTTGGCACCTGTACTTTTTAATTTCAGTCTTACTAACTTCCTCATTTTTGTGTAGTCTCCCTTTCTGAAATTAAGTGCTACAGTGTTTGGCTGCTGTGGTGGTTTCCCCATCACAGGGATGTAAAATTTAATTATATTATGTTCACTATTACCAAGCGGTCCAGCTATATTAATCCCTTGGACAAGATCCTGTGCTACACTTAGGACTAAATCAAGAATTGCCTCTCCTCTTGTGGGTTCCAGGACTAGCTGCTCCAAGAAGCAGTCATTTAAGGTGTCAAACTTTATCTCTGCATCCTGTCCTGAGGTAACAAGTACCCAGTCAATATGGGGATAGTTGAAATCCCCCATTATTATTGATTTTTTTTTAATTTTTATAACCTCTCTAATTTCCCTGAGCATTTCAATCACTATCACCATCCTGGTCAGGTGATCAGTAATATATTCCTACTGCTATATTCTTATTATTCGAGCATGAAGTTACTATCCATAGAGATTCTATGGCACAGTTTGGTTCATTTAAGATTTTTACTTCCTTTGATTTTACACGTTCACATACAGTGCCACTCCCCCCCAGCATGCGCTGTTCTGTCTTTCTGATATATTTTGTACCCTGGTATTACTGTATCCCATTGATTATCCTCAATTCCACCAGTTTTCTGTGATGCCTCTTATATCAATATCCTTATTTAATACGAGGCACTCTAGTTTACCCATCTTATTATTTCGACTTCTAGCATTTGTATATAAGCACTTTAAAAACTAGTCACTTTTTAGCTGTCTGCCTTTTCATGATGTAATGTAACACAATAAAAATACATTGTTTTCCTCCATAAATTGTGGATTTACAGGAGCTTGTCCTCTCGCCAAATCTTTCCATTAGTGCTTTCATTCTGCATCAGCAACTTTTAAACTGTTGCTTTTTGAAAAATGAAATGTAGCACACTCCCTCTTTCAAATATAGAGACCCCAAAAGAATCATAGGTCTGGAAGGGACCTTGAGAGGTCAGCTAGTCCAGTCCTCTGCACTCATGGCAGGACTAAGTATTGTCTACACCATCCCTGACAGGTGTTTTTTGCCTAACCTGCTTGGTGGAATCTCCATTATTGAAGATTTTTAAATCTCCATGAGCAAATTTTCCAGTGCTTAACAACCCTCACAATTAGGAAGTTTTTCCTAATGTCCAACCTAAACCGCCCTTTCTGCAATTTAAGCCCATTGCTTCTTGTCCTATCCTCAGAAGTTAAGGAGAACATTTTTTCTTCCTCCTCCTTGTAACAACCTTTTATGTACTTGAAAACTTATCATGACCCCTCTGTCTTCTCTTCTCCAGACTAAACAAACCCAATTTTTTTAAATCTTTCCTCATAGGTCATGTTTTCTAGACCTTTGATCATTTTTGTTGCTCTTCTCTGGACTTTATCCAATTTGTCCATATCTTTCCTGAAATGTGGTGCCCAGAACTGGACACAATATTCAATTGAGGCCTAGTAAGCAGAGACGGTGCTTTTTATTATTTTTGGATATATATTAAAAGTAATAATTTTAAGAGTTTTGGAGAAAAGAAATGAAAAATGATCAAAGCATAGACTGACTCCTGCAAAAAAAATTCAGAGGACAGGGCGATGATGCTGGTAAACCAGGTCAGATCAGAGCCACGGGCTAGTTCATTTGTGTTAGTATAGATCAAAAGTGAGTTAGATGTAAGAGTATATTCAGGTCAATTTACTTGCTATTAGGATAGATCAAAGTAACTGAATGTATATATTCATATGTTTAAACTTCATGAAAACTAATGGGTCATTACCTCTGGTATTCTCACGTTTCTATTCCTATTGTACCAGCAAATATTTACACTTGTGTATAACCCTGTAACTAAATTACCCATCAAAGAAATCTTGTGAAATGCTAGTGAAGGACTTAAGAACTTTAACAGAAAATGCTAATTTGAAAGCAAGTGGATATTTTGTGTGATGATGGAGGTCAAGAACTCTGAGTGCATTCCTCACTATCTTTCATCAAAGAAAAAAACCGATGTGAGTACAGATACTGTCATCTGGCTTTCTGTGTAAAGGAGCTGTAAATATGGATTCAAGAAATGATCCATCATCTATGGACTGTTTGGATTCTAATAGAGCAGAATAACTGAATGAGAAGATAGAGATCCCCAGAGTTATTCTGGGTAGCCCTGAGGGACTTTTGGGAAACTGGCAGTTTTGATTACACCACTGCCACTGTTTGGAGTTACAAACTGTGATATTCCTGCTACTATATTTCACCTGCTTTAACCTCTCATTAACTCATTTCTTTTTCTTAGCTAATATACCTGTAGTTAGTTTACTATAGAATTGGCTTCCAGTGTTGTCTTTGGTATAAGATTTGGAGTATCAATTGATCTGGGGTAAGTGGTTAGTCCTTTGGGACTGAGAGCAACCTAATGTGGTGTGATTTTAGGTTTTAATAACCTTTTATCACAAAGTTCAGTTTGTCTGGATGGTAAGATAGGCTGGAGAGGCTAAGGGGACTGGCTGTGGCTACATAGTAAGACTGGTAGAGTGACCCAAGAGTTCACATTTGTTACTGGCTTGGTAAATTCTAATTATAGAACATACCACCACTTTGGGGTGTCTGCCCTGTTTTTTTGACTATCTGCCCTGAGATACTCACTCGCAGTGGTGAGCTGCTCCAAACAGTGCAACAAGAGCTATGGGGGAGGAAGACAGTTAAGACTCCTCCAAATTCTTCCACTTGGATGAGAGAGAAAGTGTGTATGTGTGTTGGGGGGGGGGGTGTCTCTCCAGTGGTATGATGTCAGGGACACAACCTGGCCCTATACCAGGTACTAAATGACTCTTTAGACTAGCAGAGAAAATCTGCAGCATAACAAGAACCAATGGCTGGAAGCTGAAGCCAGACAAATTCAAATTAGAAATGTAGGCACAGCTTTTTAAAAGTGAGAGTGATTTACCTGCAGCAAACAACTGAAGAAAGGGTGGATACTCTGTCTTTGTCTTCAGATCAAGACTGGATGCCTTTCTGAAAGATTCCCTATAGCCAAACACAGCACAGGACTCAATACAGTCAGGGGTAGGGTGTGTGTGTGTGAAATTCTATGGCCTGGGATATACAGGAGGTCAGAATGATTGATCTAATAGTCCAAGTGTTCCCCAACTTTTTGCCTGTATGATCTTATTTTGAGACACACTGTTTCCTGTGATCCCAGACAGCAACAAAAGCAGCACAGTGGGCAAGCAATCCCAGGGATTCACACTTCAAGTGTGTTATTTAATGCTCTCTAATGTGACATTGGCTCTGGGGGTGTTGTGACACAGCTTCGTGGAGTCCAGTGTCATGGTGGATATTGCACATCTAATCTCTGATGTGACATCAACTGTAGGTAAATATTGATGGACACAAGTGCACTGAATCCAGCTTCACACAAATATGTGCTTGTGAATGGCACCATCAGTTTCAAGACATGTGTTGAGAGAGCAGGATATCCATTTTTGATATTGAACCAGAACTCCAGGAGAGAAAGTTGGGTGCACATTCCTCAGAAGAATCAATAGCAGGAAATTTTCATGAGCTATTCTGATGCCATGCATTTACCAGCAGCTGAAATCAACTTGCACTGAAAGGGGTTTCACACTCAATCATACTTTGTTATGTCCAAGCTGGGGTAGGGGGAAGGGAAGGATGCAAAATGTTCCTCCAGCCAGCTGAGATGCTCAACCATCACTTGTATGGGAGGCTGAATAATTTCACTGTCAGCCAGGAACTTGCAAAACTTCAGGAAGGATTCATCATTTGTCTTCAATAAATTATTCTTCTAGAAAACAATTTTTTTCCTGAATCCAGTTATTCAGTAACTCAGCTGAAAGACGTGAGTGTTCTTTCCTTGCAGGCTTGTGTTCAATTCATTCGGTTTCCCAAATGTGTGTGTGACATAGCAAGACAACACATCTTTCTAGGGTCACATAGAAAATCAGTGTATTCACTCTTTGTAGTTCACTGTATAAGCACACAGCTTATCTCTCAGTTCAAAAAATTGTCCAGTGCTTTTCTTCTTGAAAGCCAAGAAGCTTCAGTGTGGAACAACACATCATGAATCAGACAGTTTCTTCACATGGATTTACAAACTGACATATGTAAGGAGGCTGAGTCTTAATGTAATTCACAATAAATGAAACATGATGCAAACTTCACCTAGCTCGGGACTCAGAGCTTTAAATGCCACTTGTTCTCTGTGTGAATCATGCAGTGCTTCCACGAAAACAGACTGAGCAACTTGCTTTACCAAGACATGAAGACTTGCTTTGTGGCCTGCCATAGACCAAGATTCATCTGTGCAAAAGCTCCACCATGTGATAACATGGTATCTTTGTCTTTCATCTAGTACATCAAACATTCCTTGTGCTGGCTCATGTCTGGGAAGAGGGAGACAGAACCGAATTTTGGGGGGAATTGCACCTTTCCTTGTGTATTTCAAAAAAGCCAAGAAATGTGCATCACTGCCCTCAGTGCTCAGATCAACTTGAAGAGCAAAAGCATCCGTGTTTTTTGACACTCCACCAGTGTGTTTTGCTGATCTGTGCTATCACGTCAGTCCTTTGCTTCACTGTGTTGGAGAGTGGTATGCTTGTGTGGCTAAGTTTCTCCACACAATGTGTTCACCATATTGATTGCAGCTGGCAAAATCAAAGTCTCACCAGATGTGAGGCTTCTTGGCATGTGTGATGGGGTACCTCACATCAGATGATGCCTTTTGAGCTTGGTCAGAGATGGACATGGCTCTCTTGAAGTGCAATTATTGACATAAAAGTTCTCTTTTCTGCTGCTGGAAAAATGATCTTGGTTTTTCTGTGTGTTCCTTGTGAAAGGGTTTCCAAGTGTTGAAGTGTATTAGTCCTGCAAGGATCTTCTGAACTTCTTGCTAATGCAGACATGGTCGATCTGATTTTCTGTCGTGCCTGCTGGTGATACCCAGGTACTCTTGTGGATCCGCTTGTGAGGAAAGATGCTACCTCCTATGACCAGGTTGTTAAGTGCACACAGATCCACAAATCTCTTCTCCCAATTCTCACTCATTCTCCCAGAGGCGTGGGTCCAACGATACTTGTTCGTATCCTGTGTTGTCAGGGTCCAATGTTAGGCATTTTAGTTCTCCCATTAAGGATGATGATTGTCTTTGTCTGGGAGAAATCTCTAATAATTTCTGGAGTCTTGTTGGTAAAATAATCTTGTCCTCCCTCTTCGCTTGTCCATTAGTTGGGGCGTAGCACTGAACACATTCATATCTAGTCCTCGCATTTTAGTTCTAAAGGATGCTGTGATGATCCTGGGCCATGGTTCTCCCAACCAAATCAGTGCTCTCTGTGCCGCTTGGTAGACACTAGCTACTCCCTGTGTGGAGGCGTGCTCTCTTCATGGTCCTGAATCAGCAATAATCCCTTCAACAGGTCGGTCTCTGGGTCCAGCTTGCGCCATCTTGGTATCGCTAATGCCTAATAGGGTAGGTTGTGGCTTACCATCCTGCTGCACCTGTGGCCATCTTTCCTGAACTCGATTTTATTCTCTTACAGCTCAAAGAGAGCTCCAGAGAAGCTGTCTTTGGCAATAAAAATTCGACTGTTCAACTCCAATGTGAAATCAGTCCTACTGTATGGAGCTGAAACCTGGAGGACAACCAAAACAACCACCAGGAAGATCCAGACCTTCATTAATAGCTGCCTCAGAAGGATTCTCCAGATCCGCTGGCCAGACACCATCAGTAACATCCACCTCTTGGAGAGGACCCGTCAACTCCCAGCAGAGGAAGAAATCAGAAGGAGAAGGTGGGGTTGGATAGGACATACACTACGCAAGCAGCCAACTAACATCACCAGACAGGCACTGTGGTGGAACCCCCAGGGCAAGCGGAAAAGAGGCCGTCCAAGAAACACCGGGCGACGCGACCTTCAGGTTGATAGCAAAAAAATGGGCTATACCTGGAACCAGCTAGAGCAAATGGCCCAGGATAGAAGACTCTGGAGATCTGTGGTTGGCGGCCCATACCCCGATTGGGGTGACGGGCATGAGTGTGAGTGAGTGAGTGAAGTGTATTAGGCTTCATGCTTTTGCTAGATGTGACATAGGCATTGTGATCTGTGAAGTGTATTAGGCTTCATGCTTTTGCTAGATGTGACATAGGCATTGTGATCTTTCTTCATTCTTGACCAAAACACTGGGGAAGCCATAATGAAAGAAAGCCTTGTCATATTTGAGCATGTTTCTTGGATGAGTTTTTCATTCATAACTGCATCACTAGATTCACCGCTGGAGGCTGAAGCAGATACTCTGCATAAAAATGAGTCCATTGTGCCTCATGTCACAAATCAGAAAGCAGAATTCACAGCTAAGCAAATGAGGCCAGGACTTAGGAATACCCTGTCTGGGGACATTAGGGCAGCACAGAAACAGCAACTTAATATGATTCTTTATCCTTGAGTGCTAAAAGGGTACTCAGCATGGCTTCAAGAAGGGTCCTGCCTTAAGGAGGTTACAAGCCACTGCTGATTCCTATCTCAGAAGAGGCTAGTAAAGACTCCTACCAGCTGAAGCAAAGAGGATGCTTTGAGGCTGCTGCCCACAGATAAGGAACTTCTGCTTTCAAGTGCCTCAGATGGCTGCTTGTACACCTAGATGGTACAAATGGCCACTCTGGTGTCTGCACAGCTGCCTATGCATAGGCAACATGTCCGCACCTGCTCCACCAACACCACACTGGGAGGCTGCCATTTTGATCTACAAAGTGGCAGCCTCCATACAATGTGACCTTGCACACACTGTATGTGCCAGATCATACTGTGCAGATGCTGGCCATTTGTAGATCAAAATGGCAGCCTCCTGGTGTGGCATTTATGCAACTGGTCCAGACACATGCGGGGGCAGTTGCCATCACCTCACAGGCCAAATCTGGCCCATTGGACCTGCAACCCTATCTGCTGATGATGTGACCCTAGTTAGGCTCGAAACCCAGAGTTTGGGAACCTATGCAATAGTCCCTTCTGACTTTAAACTCTATACATCTATACTATTGCATTAGAAATTAAGGCTGTGTATATACATTCACTTTTTTCTGCAAAAACATTCATATGGATTTTAGTTTTAAACTATTTATTAAAATTGTTCAGTGGCAAACTTTACACAGATTCTGCCACATGTACATGTTGCATGGTACCACACTCCTTGTAATCCCACTGGGCCCAGTCCTCAGTGTGTATCAGTGTACTTCCTTTGAAGTCAATGGAGCTGTGTTACTTATACCAGCTGAGGATCTGGCACCTTAAGCTGAAAGTAAGAGGGGGCTAAGTCCATGTTTAAAGATTGCAGAATCTGGATTTCAGCTCACAAGCACTATCAGAGGGTTTTTAAATGGCTACACTAAACCTGCGATCAGTTCTAGAATGGTGTCATTTTCATTAGTCTCTGGTCTTTTTGGCATTACATTTATTGAAACTAAAGAATTGAAGTGGGAGTGCATGGGAATCTCCCACAGGACAAGTGAACATGCCCAAGACCATGAGAGGTGAGATGAGTAGACAGGAAAGTGTTATCCAGTCTAAACTCTGTTCACCTTTATTTAACCTTAAAATGCATTGACACTTTCCCATGACATGTCTGTCTAGCCAGTCAGTATCATTCTGAAGGGAAGTCAATGCATGGAAAATGATTTTTTGACAAATGATTGTAAAGACAATGTTAACCACAGAATTGCACACATAACATACTGCAACATAGTAATTGCAAAAAGGTCAAATTACTAGTTTACAATATAATAAAATGCCTAAGTGCATTTCTTATTATTAGTTAGTAGTAGTAGTATTGAGGAAGCACCTAGAGACCTCAGTCAGGGATCAGGCCCCACTGTGCTACACATGGCACACACATGTAACAGGAAGATAGTCCTTGTCCCAAAGATCTAAGATTTTAAACATTTACTATACAAGCACGCATTTTGTAAGCCCTCTCTAAAGAGAAAATTTCCTGAAGTTGCTGTTAACCTCTCAATTTCTTTGAGGATCACTTTGTAAATTGTATATTAATATTCAAGATTAATTGTTGGTAACTAATAAATAAGGAATTGGACCAATTACAGAACTGCAATCACTAACCAGTGTATGCGCTGACTTGGTGAATGATTATTCATATTAAAAGCAGTTACTTAACTGTGTGCATATATTTTCTGACGCAAATATAGAAAGCTTGCTCATTACTGACTAACTTATTCTCAGCTTTTAACACAGAGCCTTTAGATAATCCAATGCTCTTTCAGCAACAATGTATCCAGACTGGAGGAGCTCCAGTTAATAATAGTTCAAAGGCTCTTACCAGTTCTTTTTTGAGTGAAGCCAAAGCACTTCCAATGTCTAAGCTCTGTCAACTTTGTCCATCTTCCTCTTGGTAATATCTGCAGGAAGAAACTTCTGTTGTATGTTGGCTATTCAATGTGGCAGATTTGGAAGAAAAATCTTTAAGCTGTGTTAAAATTAGTTCCATTTTTCTAACTTTAAATTCAGCTGAAAAGGATACAGCTGTGTCAAGGTTAACTTAGTGTAACCCTTCTGCCCCTCTGAGTTGGCAGCAACAAGGACCGGGTTCAGTATCCAGGGTTCCGTTTCAGTAACACAATGCATAACCGGCTCGAGCCCCCATCCAGTGACCTGGGACACTTACATACCATACCCTCCTGGGCGCCTCTAGGAGGCAATACTTCCCCTCTCGCAAGCACGGAGTCTGAGTGTAGCAAAATCTTTTTAATAAAGGAAGGAATCAATGCGGCATCCCATTGGAGAAACACCACAAACAGAGTTATAACACAAACCATAAACAAAAACCACCCCCAAGTACATTTGGCAATGTCCTTTTCCCCTTAGGGTCTTAAGTCCAATCACTCCAAAGTCCAACAACCCAAAAGTCTCTGGTCAATGCCACCCCAGAATTCAAGAGTCTATCTGTAGAGGTCCCTCCCCCCAGCCTGGGTGAAAGGGGCACCTTACGTGGTCCAGGGCCAACTGCCCTGCCTCTCCGTGGGTTCTGCTTCCGCCTTCTCCACGAACTGCTCCGCCTTACCAGCCGCTCCACTCTGCTCCTCCGGCCGTCCTCACAAACTGCTCCGCTCCACCAGCTGCCTCGTGAGCTGCTCCAGTTGTCCCTGCAAACTGCTCGGCTCCGCTCGCTCTGTGGGCTGCTCCACCCGTCCCACAGCTACTCCGCTCTGCCAGCCGCTCCACTCCACCAGCTGTCCTGTGGTCCGCTCCAGCCATCCCCACAAACTGCTCCACTCCGCCAGCTGCTCTGTTCCGCAGTATAGCTTCAGGCTCCCCCACTAGTTAGCACAGTACTCAGTGCTCCCAGCTCAGTAATTTCAGCTCTTTTGTGATTTCAGCTCTTAGTGATCTCAGCACATAGTAGGGGAGCCCCAGTGCTAGTGCACCATTAGCCCAAAGTGAGTTCAGCTCAGCAACCTGTATCTAGAGTCTTAAGGGAATAAAAAAAAATCAACTCTGACATTCCACAGTGGAGAGAGGAGGGGGTGGAACTGGTGCTTCTGGCTCCACAAGGAGCCTGCACCACCAGGCACAGATACCTGTCCCAACCTCTCTCAATTCACTGGGTTTTGGAACCCATGTCCCTTGTCTAGCAAGTGTCATTTAATTTATATTGAGACATTTCTGTTATAAAGCAGTCTCGTAGTTCCTCATTCACATAATCAGGTGGCAACACTTTATTTATCCTGCCCCAATAATGAAGAAATTGGGGATCCCAGAAATGTCAAAATAACCATTCCCAGGCTCCTTGCTGGCTCCTTGCTGGGTGTGCCTATGCAAATATTTGAGATTTCACATTCCGGACATTCTTTCCATACTTCCCATAATTCACCGCCAGATGTCAGGGTACAGCTCATCCTGACTCTGCTTACATCAGTTTTGTACAGGGATTTGGATGGGCTGAAATAAAAATCTTTAGAAGCTTGCAATGAATTGAATGTTAACACTGATGTAATAAAATAGCCAATAGGAAAGTGTACCATTATTTGTAACCTAGTTTCTCCCTCTCTACTTTTGAGATGTGATCACCAACGAAGCGTGGGGGTGGATCATCAAACAGACATTGCCTTTATTTGTTAACACCAAGCCCAATTCTATGCTCATTGAAAACAATTCTGGTGAATTTGAAGTTGGTTAGAACTTGCTCTATTATCACTGAATTTACAAGAAATACATAACACAAATACGCAGCAAAGTATTTGCACAGTTTTCCCTTTAAGAGCTATTAAGAGGAAAATAAAGCTGACAAGATTTCCTAGACACAAAGGAAAAAGATAATTTCCAAACTAATCATGGCTGTTTATGATGCTGAGAAACACAACCTAGCTATGCTGTCTCTGAAAGTGACTTGTACCACTTGTGTCTGAAAAAGGCATAAAATTCCCATCATGCATTTGGACAATTGTGAAATACTACACCCTGGGTGCTCTGGAGATGGGGAAAGGAATTGCTTCCTGACATCAGCCAGTGGTGCTTCCTGAAGTATGATGATTGACACCCCTTGTAATTATTATCCTATCTAGTATAACTGCAGATTCTGTTCTTACATGAAGTGTAGTTGTAGTTGTGTCAGTCCCAGGATATCAGAGAGAGAAGGTGAGTGAGGTAATATCTTTTATTGGACCAGCTTCTGTTGGCTCAAAAGCTCTCACTATAGCAGATTGCTGACTCACCAGTGCAGCACCTCCTGCTGGTTACCTTGGGAATTAGCTCTTGTCCAGCCCAGAGCACCCTCTGCTGGCTGGTGTCTCACGTGCCTTAGGCCCGATGTACCTCCCAGACCCCCATGCCCTTCATATCTTGGGGTGCTGCCCCATGCTCTGGGTCTCCCCTCCAGGGGAACCGCCAACCCTCTAAGCCCACCTTGCCTCAGTGGCTACTGCCAGTCATCATCATCTGGCCCCCTTTCTCTGAGGCAGACTGCAGTCTGTAATGGCCATTCATCACTGGCAAGGGGGTAGGACCTGCTGCTTTTGCCTACCCCTGGGCTGATCTCTGCAGCCCCACTATGTTTTGGGCCTTTAACAAGGCCTGCAGCCTGGGAGTTTACCAAGCTCCCTTTTCCCTTCTCCAGCACTGCTCTGCTTCAGGTGCCTTACTCCCAGACAGCTAGCCCTTCCCACTCCAGGGCTAGAGTGAGGCTCCTTCTGCTCCTGGCCCCCAGCCCTCTTATCAGGGCCAGCTGAGCTCTGATTGAGCTGGCCACACCTGTGGTCAGCTACTCCCTCGCTGCTTTCACTCCTTATCCCAGCTGCAGCCCTCTCCAGGGCTGCTTTTAACCCCTTTTCTGTGGGAGTGGGCAGCTGCCCCACTACACTCACCCACAGAAGTTGGTCCAATATAAGATTCTGTTCTTATTCAGAGATTAGATGGGAATGAATCTGAAGTAACTGTACTGGGCTATTCTGGGTAATGGAGTTGCTCTGGATCTACCTCAGTCTATAAGCAGAATATGACCCTCATGTTCTAATCTTATTTTGAACCTGTGTAAGCCACTTTACCTCACTAGCTCGACTCCATGAGCTTTACATGGTAATAACATTGTTTACAAGGAAGGATTTCCTTTTGCTCACTCTAAACTAGTTGCCTCTAGCTTCATTGACTTTGACTCTTTCATATAAGGAAAACCGAGTGTGCCCCACTCTGTACCATTTTTAATCATATCTCTTGGAGGCACTGACTGTCTAATGTGCTGGGGGGTGCTCGACTCACTGGGAAGGGGGAAGGAGAAGGAGCTGGTCAGTGGGGCTGCTTGTGGGTGCTGAGCACCCATTATTTCTTTTCTGGGGTGCTCCAGCCCCAGAGCACCCACAGAGTCAGTGCCTATGATGTCTCCTCTTACTCTTCTTATTTACATGTAAAATAATCCTAGGGCCAGATTCTCAGCCACACTCCACTTGCACTGCTCTAGCAGTGCAAAAGGACAGTAAAGCAAATTTAACCAGGCTTTTGAGGATTCCCAAGACTGAAGGGGAAGGGCAGGGTGGCATGTCTGAAAAAGAATTCCCCAGGTGGTATGGAGACAAGATAACTGATGGCATACCATCCCTCTTGTCTGGATCTCTGCTTTACTCCAGCGATTCACCCTCTTGGGACATGTGCAATCAGGCACAATTTAGAACACCCCCTGTCTGAACCTTTTCCCTGCTATTATTACAAATAGCTCTGAAGATTTTAGTAACAGTGATTAGGAAAAAAAAAATATTTGTCTGCCAGGGAGACACTGAAATTACACCATTAGCCCACTAGGGGATGCTGTGGCACCAGAAGAGAGGCAGCCGGTTCACCATTAGTGCAGCCAGCCATCAAGAGGGAGGGGGCAGAGGCTGCCTTCCTCATAGCACCTTGCCCCTGAGGCTAGAGGAGGAGGCATGGGATATAGGGAGGATGGACAGGGCGGGGCACACGAGACTGCTGGAGGTGGGGGTCACATACTATATAGTACATACATATTACAAATTTCAGAGTGGTAGCTGTGTTAGTCTATATCAGCAAAAACAATGAAGAGTCCTTGTGGCACTTTAGAGACTAACAAATTTATTTGGGCATAAGCTTTTGTGGGCTAAAAACCACCTCATTGGATGCATGAAGTGAAAAATATAGGAGCAGATATAAATGCTTGAAAGGATGGGGGTTGCTTTACAAAGTGTGAAGTCAGTCTAACGAGTTAAATCAATTAACAGTAGAATACCAAGGGAGGAAAAATAACTTTTGAAGTGGTAAGAGAGTGGCCCAGTACAGACAGTTGACAAGAAGGTATGAATAACAGTAGGGAGAAATTAGTATTCGGGAAATTAAGTTTAGGTTTTGTAATGACCCAACCACTCCCAGTCTTTATTCAGGCCTAATCTGATGGTATCCAGTTTGCAAATTGATTCCAATTCTTCAGCTTCATGTTGGAGTCTGTTTTTGAAGTTTTTTTGTTGCAAAATTGCCACCTTCAAGTCTGTCACTGAGTGGTTAGAGAGGTTGAAGTGTTCTCCCACTGGTTTTTGAATGTATGATTCCTGATGTCAGATTTGTGTCCATTTATTCTTTTGTGTAGAGACTGTCTGGTGTGGCCAATGTACATGGAAGAGGGGCATTAGGACCTACCCACAGCAGCCACACCATCTGGGGCTAGTTTACTTGCACATCTATCAATGTGATATATGCCATCATGTGCCAGCAATATATATTACAAAATGGCTACATTTTCTGTTCTGGTTATTTATGTTACAGTTGTACTCTGTGAGATATTTCAGTAGTATTTTAACCCCCCTGCCACTTTGGCCTCAGGCCCCCTCCCCTGCTTCCACCAGGCTTCTGGCACCCTTGGGTAGTACCCAGTGTGTGCAAGGGCAGCAGAACTGAGTTTCATATGAATAATGTAAAGGTCTTCAGAGTAGATAAGAAATTACTTTGGGGAGGTTTGTGGGGGGGAGAAAGCAACATCTGAATAATGTTAAAATCCCATAAAGAATGAAACTTTATTACTGTGTCAAGCCTTTTCCCCACACTAGCATCCATTAGAAAGCTAAAGAAGGATTTGAGGCTACTGAAATTCTGGGACTGGTTCTGAATGCCAGTGCTAGTCCTTAAACAAGGGCCTGGCCGTTCAGAGTATAGGAACCAAAGCACTGATCAAAGACTCTGCTCTCTGCTTTGCTGACAGTGAGCTGATTCTGCCAGACCAAATAACATGTATTTCACTTAGTGTCTTCATTCTCCCTTTTCTGTTCTCATTCAGTGAGTAGACAGCTGAAATACTGCCAATGAAGGAAAACATATTTTATGATGAATAGTCCTACACCATGAAAAATGAGATTAGAGGGATGCCAAACTAATTTCAGGTTATTACGATCTTCATCTTGGACTAATTCTCAGTAGCTTTACTTCAGGTTTATGGACAGAAATGTAGAGCCAGTGCATTTTATCATCAGTATTATACAGTTTCACTTTTTACTGAAGCTTTGCAATGTTCTCTTTAATTTCCAGGAGAATGAAATTCACCTTTTATATCATTCAAAGACAAGTATACTGTCTTTATGATGAATGATGTCACTCTGATCCAAGGAATAAAAGAGAAAGTACTAATGCCAATAAATACATTGACGCTATCATTCATTCTTCTGATTTTTTTTATTTTATTTTGTTCCGTAGAAGCAGAATGCAACCTTGAGGTTTTAATTGGTTAGCACTTCCAAAAACAGTACAGTGACTCTTTAAATCTTGATCTTGTCATAGGCTGGGGAAAATTGCACAAATAAATAGTTGAATGCACCAAAAAAGCACAGCCTTGATCTATGGGTCAGTCATCAACTAAATTTGGTTTAAAGATTTATTCAGACTCTTTGGGAAATGGTTGAGCTGTGCATGCTGGAAGTAACAGTGCAATACAATAAGTTTTACATTATGTCTTTTGAAGCAGAAAAGTGCTTTGCAGTGAAGTATAATTCTGCGTTTGGACATTGGTACAAAAACGTGGGTCTGCTCCCATTGAAGTCAATGGGTCTGATTCAGCTCTTACAGGGAATTAAATCAGAATTATCGCCATTGAAGTCAAAAGGATGATAAGAATGTGATAGCAGCATTAGGTCCAATAATGAGGCTGTTCTCTGGGGCTTCAGTGGGAGCAGCACTGGTATGTCTGCTTGGAGGGTGACTTCACATTAAGAGTATAATCTTGTCTTTCAGTCTCATTTTTCTTGGGTTTTTTTCCCATAGTAATTTGATCTACAAACCATTCCAAAAAGCAACAGTGTTTTGAAACTGGAAAAATAGAGGTTCCCCAGATCCATTTTAAACCTCAGTTCCAAAACTGCCACACTCAGATAACACTGCGACTTCAAAAGAGCAAATTCAGTTCTACACTTCTAACCAAGGTCTGAATCGCCACCCCAACAAACAGAATGCTAAAATATACTGCGTGAATAGAGGGGTGGTTCTCTTTTTGTTCATCAAAATATTTATCATGATAAAATGGCTGGAAAATGAGTGGAAAATGCCTTTGATAAAAAAATCATTGTACAGACGTTGTATTATTGCACATTTCCTTTAAAACACAGGCAGGTGCTGCCATCTTGTGTTGCAAATAAAACTGGAGGCAGAGGGCCTGCTGGAAGCCTCCCACTGTTACTGGTTACACACTCTCTGGTTATGTCCCTGAGATCTACAACCCAAATGTGAATCAATGGAATTGGCTGTGTGTTTACTGCTTTGAACAGCAAGTACTTTCCCAAGACAACAATAGTATTCTCTGGTTTACTAAATGATGTTTGTGAAGCCCTTTGATGGCATAAACTAATTATTAAGGAGTAAATAATATGTAGTATTCTTTTGATTTATTCCCTGCACTACTCTTTCTTTGTTTCCTCAATCTTTAGAAACAAACGTTTATTCTCTTGGTAGCCAAAGCTATTGTCTAATTACAGATTCGTTTTTTTTCTCCATAAGCATATTTGTATTTTCCCTTGAGCTGTGATAAATAGAACTCTCCCTCAAAAAATGATGCAAGTGTAAGCTAATACGTTGCAGAGAATCAGGCCTCCTTGGTTTGAGGCCTAGCTCTGCTGCTTGCTTGCTGTGTAACCTTGGGAAAATTATTGAATTCTCTGGACAACCTGTATGCTGCTGTAAAATCATGCATATGTCAAAAGGGTGTGATATAAGGTTTGACTAATTAGGATCAAAGTAAGGTTTCTTCGTTGTGATTTTCCAATGAACCTTTTGGGAGTTAATCACCAAACCCTGCCCTCCCAAATTTCAATGGGAGTTGGGTGTCTTACACCCTTAGTCATCTGTGGAAACCCCTACCCAAGAGTTTTGAGCTGCTCTGTAAGGAGGGATGCTGCCCAGATAGCAATACCTGAATGCATTGTTCTTCCCAATCCATTAGCTGAAATGTGCTCCCTAGAGACTGAGGAGGAACTTCCACTTACTGAAAATATAACTTGCACCTTAATTCAGTATACCCTTAGTCACACTACCAATATCTCCATATCAAAAAAGGGCATTCAAGTGTATGATCAGCAGCTGTGGTATGAACCTGCAGAAAAATCTGCATTAATGAGATTTAAATGGACTATCTTAAATGCCACTTTGGGAACTATTAGGTTCACCCTTCCGTTAACCCATTTCCAAATTGCTGCTATTTACCCTAATTGTTCCCAAGGGGCAGCCATAAGGCTGTTGCAGCAACAAGTATGGAGTCAGTCCAGGAAAACTAGAAGTATAACCGACACCTTGTGGCTGGGGGCCAGTAGTGCTGCTTCCACTTGGAACAGTTATAAGACCCAGCAACACGAGGGTAGATTAGGACAATTGGAGCAAGCAGCAGGCTTGATTTCGGGGGCACAAGTGACTGAGGTACAGGCAGGAGCGGGCGAGTTACATGTGGTTTCCACCCAAGATGTGCTCAAGCGCATGGTCCGGCAAACTGCGGTGGCGGGAAAGGCATTGCAGTGGGACCATGGCTGCTCGGAGGTACAGGATTACCTTAATGTGGTGTTGGCCTCCATCCAGGAAGACCTTAAACACCAAACTTGGCCCACTGCCCTTACAAACGCTTCCGGCATACTGCTCAATTTGTGGCCATGGAGGTACACTTGGAAATTTTCGGGGTGGCAGTGTGTTCGCTTACAGTGCTCTTTCCAGGCCTATGGTCCTGTGAGGGGGGTGTGGGCCCTCACTTACCACATCCTCCCTGGCCCTTGGGCTGGTTGTTTGTGGGACTGGGTGATCCACCAAGAGGTGTGGGAAATAACGCCCCCCCCCCAGGCCCTAACCGCTTCCTGGTCAGTGCCCCAGCAATGACGCCCGACTTCTGGATAGGACAGGGTAATCTGTGGACATATTGGCCTTTAAACCTCTCCAGCTCCAATGTATGCAAAAACTTAAGCCTGGAGAAATTGTCACTGTGCATCAACATGTATGTTGGGAGGGTGCTGGGCGCATAACAACACTCACCAACCATACCCTCATTCAGGCCAATAATAGCTGTGTCTCTGTTAATTCCTCCAATTTGCATAATGTGACTTTTAATCTAGTCACGGCCTCAGGCACTCATGCTATATACTGGCCCACAGATAAATCATATCAGGTCTCCTTACAATTCCAGATTCCCTTTAATTGGACATCTATAGTACCAGATCGCTTTCATTCGTTACTGTCTCTCTTACCAGAAGTCCAACAAATCTCCGAATTACAAGAACAGGTCCATATCCTCGAAAATATGTACCAGGTTGAGCTTAATGCTTTCCAAACTGCCCATAGACTCACTACTCTCTGTGTGGAAACAGATGTCCTCTGCCACATTAAAAAGATCCTCCAGCTATCCCAGGCTCCTAAGTATCTTATGTGGGGTCTGTTGGGGGGAAGACTATTGTTATCTGTTTGTCTTTGTTCCTATTGCTATAGAAAGTTTTGCCTCTGCCCAATGTCCACCCTGCGTACCCCACCACAACCAATAGCCCTAGTGTCGCCAATCTATAAAAATAATAACAACCCTTATTTCGATGTTCAAGACTTAAACACCGAAGTTCACAACTTGATAACCACTGAGGTTTAAAAGTTTGATGCCATATGTCATAAACAGATAAGAAAAGTTAATAGCACAGAAGTACTTTATATCTCTTTGACTGTAAAGGGTTAACAAGTTCAGTAAGCCTGGCTGTCACCTGACCAGAGGACCAATCAGGAGACAGGATACTTTCAAA
>NC_133770.1:275940565-275953388 GCF_003597395.2 Chelonoidis abingdonii
CAATACGCAATTGCAATCAAGGGGTTATAGAATGGTCAGTATAATTGCAAAAGAAACAATAACTGGAAATACCCCAACCTGGAAATAACCTGCTGATTTGCAATATTAATTTACCAAAAAAGGCAAACAACTTGTGTAATCAATATGACGTTTTGTGGTTTTAACCTTTATAAGCTTGGTGAAATTTGTAAGGGACAGAGGAGCCTACCCCTTGCATGGGGACCCGCTGGCTCTCCCAGTATGCATACTTGTAACTCTTGTTATAACAATAAAGGTGCCTCGACTTGTCTGACCCAAAATCAACTGGGTGGTCATCTTTTCCCCCCACAAGACCCTTGCTATAGTAGTAGGGGAGCTCCCAGCACCCACCTCCAGGCTTTGTTTTGAAAGAGGGTAGGATAATGGCCATGCACCTGCTCCACCAAGACATGCCCTTTCTGGGCCAGCATCACTTGCAGAGTGGTCCTCCTCTTTGGTCCACGTAGGGCACAGATAGACAAATTATGGCTGCCTACTTAGAATCACAGAATCATAGGGCTAGAAGGGACTGCTAGGGTCATCTAGTCCAGTGGTTCTCAAACTACGGCCGCTGCTTGTTCAGGGAAAGCCCCTGGTGGGCCGAGCTGGTTTGTTTACCTGTTGTGTCCACAGGTTTGGCTGATCGCGGCTCCCACTGGCTGTGGTTTGCTGCTCCAAGCCAATGGGGGCTGCAGGAAGGGCGGCCAGCACGTTCCTTGGCCCGCACCTCTTCCTGCAGCCCCCATTGGCCTGGAGCGGCGAACCGCAGCCAGTGGGAGCTGCGATCGGCCGAAACTGCAGATGGAGCAGGTCAACAAACTTGCCCAGCCTGCCAGGGGCTTTCCCTGAACAAGCAGCAGCCCTAGTTGGAGGACCACTGATCTAGTCTACCCCCGCTGCCAAGATGCAGGATTTTTTGTGTCTAAAGCATCCCAGGCAGCCTCCTTTTGAAAACCTCCAGTGAAAAAGCTTCCATGAATCCCCTGCAAAAACTGGCTTCTCACAATATCGAGAATGCTATACAGCCCTTAGTGTGTGTTTAACCACTTTCAGATCTCCCTGGTGCCCTCAGCCAAGGGGCCAGCCATAATTGCACTTGTTGAGCTCCCATGAGCACAAGGAGTACTGCTAGTGGCACTCACCAGCAAAATGGGGTGGGCTGAACGTGAGCCAGCGGCTCTGCCCCTTTGAGAGCTTGCTGCCACAATTTAGCCCTTTGATTATAAATTTTCTTGTGCAAGTGTAACCTATTGGTGAGTGTGTGTTATAGGCTCCCCTTAGGGCTAATCAGCAGAGGGTATAAACTGTGATAGCCCCTAGTTACAGAGGCTAGGCTCTTTAGATCAAGCTGATACAAATCATGCTTTTAACTTTGGAGGTTGCTGCTTCAATCCCTGAGGTCAGGCATCACAGAGGAATTTTATTTTCCCACCTTTTTGCAAAGTATCAGGCAAACTACTAGCTATAATAGAAATAATATATGCTACTGGTTGGCTTGAGAATTAGAAATATAATAACAACGCATAATAAATAGAAATAATGTAAATGTATACTAAGAAATATTAAATTACCATTAGTGATTACCAATAAAGGCCAATATTTATCAGTCGATGCCACATATTTATCAGAGTGGGGTCCTGTTTTAAAGATAGATGGTTATATCTCAAACCCCATTGTCTGATAACTGCTGGCAAATGCTGACATTTATTAATAGCAGCTACTATACCTAGCAATGGCAAAGACCACATAGGAGGCCTTTCTTCAAGTCTCTGGAAACACAAAGCTAATTAGGCTAATGGCAGTTAGTCTTGGCAAAACATGACAATGCCAAAGCTGTGAACATCCACAAAACAATCAGTTTGCTTGGCTAATATCTGATGTCTAAAACAAGTTAACAGCTGCCTGCTTCTTGTATGTAGTCATCCTATTAACTACCCGAGAATGCTTAGTCTCCACATCCACAGCCTGAGTCTGCAAAAGGAAGCTCCTGGCATTTTTTATGATAATGGCAATAAGCTTAAGAAGTATTTATTTTTGAGGGGGTGGGGGAATTCCAATATTCAAAAAATAGCCTAAGGTCACAAAGAGCTATAAACAGTTTGTTGAATGTTCCTGAAATCTGTATGACTGCTGCTGCATAGGAATATGTTGTGAAGAGACTAAAGAACTTAATAAAGAAAGGGTGGGGTGGAGTGGGGTGGAGGTGAAAGTTTAGAGGGAGATTACACTTTCCTTGCCTGCTCTAAAATAGAAACATGCCTCTTACAAGTAAGGAAAGGAAATGATTTGCAAACTACACAGAAAAGAATGCAGTGCAGTCATAAACTAGTCTGAAGTTCGGGGATGAGTGGAAAGCTTTGGACATGTTAGTGAAGACACGGACATCTTTTCTTTGTTCTTTATACATATCTGTATCTTCTGAGTTAAAACCAAATGGAAGGGAGACATGAGCTCAAGTCTGTTTCTAAAAGGGGAAATAAGGCAGTGGATAACTTCGACATGGCAATATTGTTTTGCTGTAGCATAGTTTGAAGGGGGAGCAGGACAAGTTGAAGTTGAATGCCAAGTAGGCTTGAGGCAAAACCTACTCTCCTCCCCGCTTCTTCATTAAAACAAATCCTCCTCCCTGTACAGTGGCTATTGTGGATCACTTTTACAATCAGAGCATATAGGCAAATAGACTGTCTACAGGCTCCAAAACTGCAAGACTGATGCACATGTGACTATGGCTGTATGAAGCTCCTGTAGAAGGTCTTGGACACTGTGCACTGTTATCTTTCTCCTCTGTGAATTTCTAAAGCATCCTTTCTCAATGGCTTTCCCTTCTTGATTAGTGGAGAAGCACTGGTTTTGTGTGCTTGTTAATGAACCCTGTTCTCCCTTTGTTCCCTTCTCTACTTAGAATATTTCTTTCAGAGATACCATAGTCACACTGGGTCTGATTTCATAGCTGCTCTGAGCATGCAAATCCTTTTAACTTCAACAGGAGCTGTACGCACTGTGCAGTTCCAGAACGGGCCCATGTATATTTGAGAAAAGTGTGTTGAACGGTAAGAGTGCAATAAGAAACTGCCTTCTTTAGCATTTTTAGCTACATCTTTCTAAGCTTTTCCGCCATACATGGAACTCTTCCCCATCAGCAGCTGTGATCTTTCACTTCAGCCCATACTATTTATATCATCACGTTCCTGGGGCTAAACTTTGGCATTTTGCACTTCCTGCCTTGGTAGGCTGTATCCATGGACAGAATAGAAAATATCACCCTTGTTCATTTTCTGAATCTGAATGAATAACAGACATACTTAACTGTTAATATCTGAGAGTAGATAAATAAGCATTCATTGTAGTGATGAATGTTTCTCTTAGCTCTTCGTCTGCCACTCTGCAACAATTTATCCATTGTGAGCAACTTGACTGTAATGCTGTAATTCTGCACCTCTATCCCAGATCATGCCCTTAAGATCCATACATGTTGAAGTACTTTTGGGTAAAGATTTCTCCCTTCCCTCCCTTCCAGGGATCTGTTAGTGGGGGGTGGGGGCAGGGGATAGATAGGAAGTGGATGGACAGACGAGGGTTAGGCTGTTTCAGTTATCTCTGCTACCCCTGCACCTATTGCAAACAATAAAGGAAAGCTGAAATGTGCCCAGGAGACTCTTAAGAGGGACTCTGCCAGTCTTGGACTCTCAGGAAAGGTGAGATCAGACAGTGGGAGGGGACATCTTAGGACTCTTGTTGTTTTCACAGATCTGTAACTCCTGGGTTCTTTAAGAATAATGTCACAGTGGTTAAGGGTATTCGGGGTGTGAAAAATCCACATACCTGAGCATGTAGCTGTACTGACCTAACCCCTGGCGTGTAGATGCTAGGATGCTTCTGTCAGCTTAGCTGTTTTCATCTAGGGAGGTGGTGCTCCTACACCAGTGGAAATACTGTTCCATCTCTGCAAGCTCTGTCGGCACAATGAAGTTATGCTGGCCTAGCAACAGCATCTGAGCTATTTTCCTGTAGTCCCCATAGTGTAGAGGTAACCTTATTGACGTTAATGAGATTAGAAAATGCTGATCACCTTCCTAGGTCAGGCCTTCACTCCTGCTGGGAACTAGGAAATCCAGAGGAATGTAGCAAAAGTGGAAAGTAATGGGAAAGTTTAACTCAAAAAAAGCAAAGTTCAAGGGATGACTAGGGAGGAGTATAAAAATACTGCTCGAGCATGCAGGGGTGTAATCAGGAAGGCCAAAACACAACTGGAGTTGCAGCTAGCAAGGGATGTGAAGAGTAACAAGAAGGGTTTCTACAGGTATGATAGCAACAAGAAAAAGTTCAGGGAAAGCGTGGGACCCTTAATGAATAGAGGAGGCAACCTAGTGACAGATGATGTGGAAAAAACTGAAGTACTCAATGCTTTTTTTTCGCTGTAGTATTTACAGACAAGGTCAGCTCCCACACTGCTGTCCTGGGCAACACAGTTTGGGGAGGAGGTGAGCAACCCTCAGTGGTGAAAGAACAGGTTAAGGAATATTTAGAAAAGCTGGACATGCACAAGTCCATGGGTCCAGATCTAATGCATCCAAGGATGCTGAAGAAGTTGACTAGTGTGATTGCAGAGCCATTGGCCATTATCTCTGAAAACTTGTGGCAATTGGGGGAGGTTCCCGATGATTGGAAAAAGGCAAATATAAGTGCTCATCTTTAAAAAAGAGAAGAAGGAGAACCCGGGGAACTACAGACTGGTCAGCCTCACCTCAGTCCCTGGAAAAATTATGGAGAAGGTCCTCAAGGAAACCATTCTGAAGCACTTGGAGAGGAAGGTGATCAGGAGAAGTAAGCATGGATTCACCAAGCGCAAGTCATGCCTGACCAACCTGATTGCCTTCTATGGTGAGATAACTGGCTCTGTGGATATGAGGAAAGCAGTGGACATGATATATCTTGACTTTAGCAAAGCTTTTGATATGGTCTCCCACAGTATTCTTGCCAGCAAGTTAAAAAAGTATGGTTTGGATGAATGGACTATAAAGTGGATAGAAAGCTGGCTAGATTGTCGGGCCCAATGGGTAGTGATGAATGGCTCAATGTCTAGTTGGCAGCCTGTATCACACGAAGTGCCTCAGGGTTCAGTTCTGGGGCCAGTTTTATTCAACATCCTTCATGATCTAGATGATGGGATGGATTGCATCCTCAGCAAGTTCACAACTGACACTAAAATGGAGGAAGAGGTAGATATGTTGAAGGGTAGGGATAGTGTCCAGAGTGACCTAGTAAAATTGGAGGATTGGGTCAAAAGAAATCTGAGGTTCAACAAGGACAAGTGCAGAGTCCTGCACTTAGGATGGAAGAATCCCATGCCCTGCTACAGGCTTGGGACCGACTGGCTAAGCAGTAGTTCTGCAGAAAAGGACCTGGGGATTATAGTGGATGAGAAGCTGGATGTGAGTTAGCAGTGTGCCCCTGTTGCTAAGAAGACTAAGGGCAATATTGGGCTGCATTAGTAGGAGCATTGCCAGCAGTTTGAGGGAAGTGATTATTTCCTTCTATTTGGCACTGGTGAGGCCACTTCTAGAGTATTGCACCCAGTTTTGGGCTCCCCGCTACAGAAAGGATGTGGACAAATTGGAGAGAGTCCAACGGAGGGCATCGAAAATGATTATGGTGCTGGGGCACATGATTTACGAGCAGAGGCTGAAGGAACTGGGCTTATTTAGTAGGCAGAAGAGAAGAGTGAGGGGATTTGATAGTGGACTTCAACTACCTGCAGAGGGGTTCCAAAGAGGATGGAGCTCAGCTGTTCTCAGTGGTGGCAGATGACAGAACAAGGAGCAATTGTCTCAAGTTGCAGTGAGTGAGGTCTAGGTTGGATGTTAGGAAATACTATTTCACTAGGAGGGTGGTGAAGCACTGGGATGAATTACCTAGAGAGGTGGTGGAATCTCCATCCTTAGAGGTTTTTAAGGCCCAGCTTGACAAAGCCCTTGCTGGGATGATTTAATTGGTGTTGGTCCTGCTTTGAGAAGGGGGTTGGACTAGATGACCTCCTGAGGTCTCTTCCAACCCTAATCTTCTATGATAAGGGATGGTGACAGTTTTGCTCGGTTATTTCATCCCAACCGATTTAATTGTACACATTCATGGAGAAGGGCTAACTCCTACAATGAGATGTTTAAAACCTGTGTGTTTTTTTTTGACATGAGGGAATTTGGGTTTCATGAAAGAAAGAGGCCTTAGCTAAGCAGAGGAGGCCAGGTGTCTTGCAAGCTTCCCCAACAGATCTCTGGCGATGTTCCTTATACCTGACTAGCAACACTCTTGTCATTGTGGTCTTTATCAAGGACTGACAAATGTGTTACATCATGGCAGACTGTCCAGTGGTTTTGTGGTGTGAAAGACGGGCAGTTAGAAGGAAACCACGAAAGATGTGTAATGAGCTGATACTTGGAGGCAGAGGTGAGTGGCTGTTGCATATGACCAATTGTATTTTACGTATGATAAATCTTAATTAAACATGCATTGCATTTTTTGAAGCAAGGAGTTTGTTCTTAGTCCAAGGACTGCTCCATTTATAGCTTGTGTAATTTCAAGTCCCCATTTCACAGACAGCCCTAAACAATTACTTAAATGGAAAGGTCTAAGGACTTTAATGACAGGAGCAGCTAATAATCCACATAAGTGATGGGAACCTCATTCCTGAGCTGTACTCACCTCTGTGATTTTAACATTATTCCTAACTTGGCGCATCAGAGGACACTTCTGCTGCAGTGCAAAGGTCACCTTTATATTATCGAGACTGATGGCAGTATGTCTGTGTGGTGCATCTTCAGCATATGAGGTGACCACTGCCCATCAATATTTTCTAATTCAACAAAGAGTGGAAATGCCAGGACTTCACACCAGCAGAATAGACTTGACCCTTGGAAAGCAACAGGATGAGCTCTTCCACATCATTACTTTTTATTATGCTCCCTGACAGATTTCTGCAAAACAGGGAGATGTCAAACCATGGAGTTATTTTCATCCTTTGACAGAATGAGTCTCTAGCTTTGGCTCTACTTCATCGTGTGTGTGTGTGTGTGTGTGTGCGCATGGGTGGGTGGGTGCAACCTGAAAAGCATTTTCTCAGTGACTAGAAATTTAGAGCCAAACTACTGTTGAAAAGGTCACAGTCAACATGGCAGACTAAATGAAACGTTTATTTGAAATGGAATATCAGTTGCAGGTATACAGGTGCTTTAAGTCACTTGTGTTTCTGTTTTCTTTTTCTTAAAGCTCAGTATAATGTTTTAAGGGCCTTTGTGATGCATGATGGAGTCCTTCTGGCGAGGGATTCATTTTTGTTTCTAAGGTCATGTACAAAGAGTCAAAGCTGACAGGACGAACTATGTCTTCTCTCCATGGATTACTCAGATATCTTGAGAAAGGAGAGACATAACAGGACAGATTCTAACCTCAGTTATAGGGCTGGATGGGAATTTTTCACCTAAATGTTTTTCTGTGGGAAAATGCCAATCTGAAGAAACTAGAGCTAGGTGAATAACTGATTTTGTTTATTTATTTATTTAATTTATTTATTGGTTTGGTGGCAGTTGTGAAAAAATGAAGAACAAATTTTTAGTTCAGATCAAACTGAAGCCAAAAATTGTGAAAAGTTTTGGCCAATTGAAAAAAAATCTTCATCAAACAAAGCATATTTAGTTTGTTCTGAAATGGATTTTTCCAGGTGGGTGAGGGAGGAGACTTTCCTTCTGAACTAATGCTTAGTGCTAATAGTTAGTCCTTTTACCTAGGAGGTGAAAGACCCAGATTTCATTCCTCCCTCTGCCTGGGGTAGGGAAGGGATATGAACTTGCTTTTCTGCGTTGCAAGAAAGCACCCTAGCTAGCAGGCTGTAAAACAATAAGGGGTAAGACTATCTCAATCTTGCTGCTCTTCTGTGCAGAAATAATTAGTCATTAGGGCAGGAACTTGAAACTGGGTCTTTCACAGCCCATATGAGTGCCCTGGCCACAGCCACTGTCACTTACTAGCCCTGTCCTGGAGATTATTCATTATAATTAGGGCTGTAAAGCAATTAAAAAAATAATTGCAATTAATTGCATGATTCAAAAAAATAATTGCAATTAATCACATTATTAATAATAGAATACCGTTTATTTAAATATTTTTGGATATTTTCTACATTTTCAAATATCTTGATTTCAATTACAACAAAGAATGCGAAGTATACAGTTTTCACTTTATTTTTTATTACAAATATTTGCACTGTAAAAAACAAAAGAAACAGTATTTTTCAGTTCACCTCGTACAAGTACTGTAATGCAATCTCTTTATTGTGAAAGTTGAACTTACAAACGTAGAATTATGTACAAAAAATAACTGCACTCAAAAATAAAAGAATGTAAAACTTTAGAGCCTATAAGTCCACTCAGTCCTGCTTCTTGTTCAGCCAATCGCTCAGACAAACAAGTTTGTTTACATTTGCAGGAGATCATGCTGTCCACTTCTTATTTATAATGTCACCTTGAAGGTGAGAACAGGAGGCATTTGCATGGCACTGTAGTAGCCAGCATTCCAAGATATTTACGTGCCAGATGCACTAAAGATTCATATGCCCCTCCATGTTTTGACCACCATTCCAGAAGACCTGCGTCCATGTTGATGATGGACTCTGCTCGATGGCGAGCCAATGCATGTTCACTTTCATCATCTGAGTCAGATGCCTTCAGAAGAAGGTTGATTTTCTTGTTTTGGTTGTTCAGGTTCTATAGTTTCCACATTCGAGTGTTGCTCTTTTAAGACTTCTGAAAGCATGCTCCACACCTCATCCTTCTCAGATTTTGGAAGCCACTTCAGATTTTTAAACCTTGGGTCGAGTGCTGTATCTATCTTTAGAAGTCTCACATTGGTACCTTCTTTGTGTTTTGTCAAATCTGCAGTGAAAATGTTCTTAAAATGAACAACATGTACTGGGTCATCATCCAAGACTGCTATAAAGTGAAATATATGGCAGAATGCCGGTAAATGCACAGCAGAAGACATACAATTCTCCCCCAAGAAGTTCAATCACAAATTTAATTAACATATTTTTAATGAGCATCATCAGCATGGAAGCATGTCCTCTGGAATGGTGGCCGAAGCATGAAGATGCATACAAATGTTTAGCATATCAGGCACATAAATACCTTGCAACGCCGCTACAAAAGTGCCATGCAAATGCGTGCTCTCACTTTCAGGTGACGTATATAATAAGGGGGTAGCATTATAAACAAACTTGTTTGTCCGAGCGATTGACTGAACAAGAAGTAGGACTGAGTGGACTTGTAGGCTCTAAATTTTTATATTGTTTTGTTTTTAAGTGCAGTTATGTAACAAAAAATCTGCATTTGTAAGTTGCACTTTCACAATAAAGAGATTGCACTGCAGTACTTGTATGAGGTGAATTGAAAAAGACTATTTCTTTTGTTTATCATTTTACAGTGCAAATATTTGTATTAAACTTAATAATATAAAATGATAACTGTACAGTCTGTATCTGTGTTGTAATTGAAATCAATATATTTGAAAATATCGAAATACATCCAAAATATTTAATAAATTTCCATTGGTATTCTGTTGTTTAACAGTGTGATTAAAGCTATGATTAATCATGATTAAAAAAAATAATTTTTTGAGTTAATCAAGTGAGTTGACTGCAATTAATCGACAGCCCTAATTATAATTCATAATAGTGCTAAGTATCCAAATCCTTTTATTTAAGTAAATAACTAAATGGCCTAGATTTCACAGGGGTTTTGCATTTGAAGCATCCCCTACAGAAACATCCATGAGGACTGCAGGATCAGGCCTCTTATTCCTCCAGCTCCCTAGTTCGCGAACTTTGCAGTGGAAGATAAATGATTGTGATTATTTTAAAATAGACTGGATACCCACTAGTCACATTTGACATTCATATTCTGTGTCCCGTAGACAGGAAAAGATGACAAAGAAAAGAAGAGCTGTGGCAGAAATGTGAAGGCTCAGTGATTCATGCACTCACAAAAAGTCCCCTTCTCTGCAGTATGCCTGCCAAGTTACCAGTTTCAACTCCTGCTGCCCTTACTCTTAATCTATAGCCACTGAAGCAGATCCTAAATTGGTTCCCCAAAAGGGAGCCGCAGTTGCTTGGCTGAATGGCATGAGTCCTAATAGCAGCAGCAGCAATCACTGGAGCAGCAGGATCTCTGTTGTTGCTTTTTGGATGTCATCTTGATTTAATCCCTTGATGTCACTTCCACTCTGGGCTTCTTGTTCGGTGTTTCTCCAGCTAATGTGTCCATTAAATATGCTCTCTCTTATGCTACTCTCATTCCACAATTTACCATAGGTAAAATAGCCTCTCTGTAGTGGGAGAGTTTCTGTAAAGTGTTTCTCTGAAATGGGAATGTTTCTGTAAATGAGAGTGTTTCTGTTGTACGATGGAACTGAATGTTTCTGTAAAGAATGAGCCGCAGTGATCTTGTGTGGGCCTGTTAGAGGTGAAAGCACAGAGCTGCATCTCAGCGGTGGGGTATGTTAAGATAGCTTTAAGCCCCATTTGTACCCTCTTGATTCTGACCTGCTTAGGGGGCAGGAGAGATCCCTGATGTAACATAACTCTATGACCATTTTAAGATACCCTCTGGAACTGCACTGTCATAGAATCATAGAAGATTAAAGTTGGAAGGAATCTCGGGAGGTCATCTAGTCCAATCCCCTGCTTAAAGCAGGACCAACCCCAACTAAATCATCCCAGCCAGGGCTTTGTCTATGCCTCCCATGTCTGCGCTTTCAGCTTTACATCTGTCTCTAACAGTGCTTGTGTCAAGGGAGTTCTCCCCTAGCCAGAACTAAGGCTTTTAGGGTTCCTCTATGGTACACTGGTCCTTTCACCAGACGTAAATGGGCCAGCGAAGGGGTGAGGATCCCACCCCACCCCTTATGTGTGTGTGTTGAGATGTGACCTGTTTGAGATGCAGTCTGTATTCATGAAATGAATGTCTCCTTATAATCAATCCATGACCTTAGCCAAAAGCAACATTTTCAATAGCACATAAATGACTTAAGAACATAAGTCCATTTTCAAAAGTGACTTGGGCACCAAGGAGCCTAAATCTCACTGATGGTGAGTGGGACGTAGCCTCTGACATCATTTAAGCTCTTCTGAAAAAATTCCCCTATTCTTTGAAGGTAGGAGAAAATTATCAAATGAACCATGTTCTTGTACACACCTGGTGAGTGTCCCTTACTGAGAAGTGGCATACGGTTTTCAGATATAAACGTGGCAGAAACCAATACATTTTTCAGGAGCAAAAAATGGACAGACTGCAAACTGCAGATGGCAAAGCAGATGCAAAAGAGTGTGTGTGCAAGGCAGGTCTCTGTTAAAATGCTAACATTGTATAGTGCATGTGAGAGTAAGCTCAGTGGCCTCAAAACAGCCGTTGTAGCTGCTGGCTCATGGAAGAGCTAGGGGCCCCCTGTACATCACAGACAGTTACTGACAGTTCTGAGGAGGTAAATATCCCCTCTCCAGTGGCCTGGCAGTGCTCAATTTCACATTAAGAAAAGCTCTGCAGAAGTCAGCAGCTAGAGCTGTGCACAACTCAGTGGTTCCAGTCAAACATGAGTTCTGTGAGGCTTTTCTTTGGTATTGATTTGCTTCAGTGTGCACCTGTGAGGTTTGCTTTGGGTTCAGCTCTGGAGCTACCTGCTTCTTTTTCCCATACTTGATACCGATGGATCAGATTCTCCTATCCTTTACCCTTTTTAAGGAGTCCTTTACTCTGTGAGACGTCCCATTGAACTCAGTGGGGCAGAATGTCTCCTGGTGCTCTTCCTAGGTTGGGATTCCTCCACTCACATGCAGGTTTGGGACATGATCTAGCCCTAAGTTAGATGGATAACTTAACTAGTGATATCAGCAGACAGTGGGGAGGACAGGAACCAATCAAATGAAATGAAAAGGAGGCCTGCTTTTGTGAGCGTGTGTCTACAGGGAAACAGAGCATTTGTATACTATTGTTATATGTTCTTCAGATTTTTAGGGGCAGGGAGGTGAGGGGGGTGGAGAGGGACTGAGAATAAAGGTGATTACTTTGCCTGATCTTGATTCTGGCACCCTTTCTCACCATCTTCTCCATAAGTAATCCCATCTTGATTGCTTCCACTATGCACCCACATAAGGAACAGACAGACTCCTGCCCTTATAAAGGGGAGGGAGTGTGACCGAGTGGATTGGGCACTGGACTGGCACTCGGGAGAACTGGGTTGTATTCATGGATCTGTCAGTAGCTTGCTGGGTGATCTTGGGCAAGTCACTTCACCTCTCTGAGCTTCAGTTTCCCCATCTGTAAAGTGGGGATAATAAGACTGTCCTCCATTGAGTTTGCTTGGAGAGTCCTTGATCCAATATCTGAGAAGAACATTAAGAATGCTGTGATGGGGCTTATAGACCCCACTGTAAACCACAGCAAGGCATGGGGCAGTGCTGGGCCAGAGAGGAGGCCCTGCCCCTTAGCAGCTGCAGGGAATGCTCCAGGTGGTGTGTCAAGGTTTTTTTCCCCAGTTTGAACTTTAGAGTACAAAAAGTGGGGACCTGCATGAACACTTCTAAGCTTAATTACTCACTTAGATCTGGTACACAGCCACCAGCCAGAATTTAGTGTCTGACACACTTTCTGTTCCCCCAAAACCTTCCCTGGGGAACACAGATCCAAACCCCTTGGATCTTAAAACAAGGAGAAATTAACCATCCCCCCTCCTTTTCCCCCAGACTTTCCCCTCCCTGGGTTGC
>NC_133770.1:275953720-275962749 GCF_003597395.2 Chelonoidis abingdonii
CAGAAAGATTTGGAGAGTCTGGATGGACATCTGGTCCCTCTTAGTCCCAAGAGCAAACAACGAACAAAACAAAAAGCACAAACAAAGACTTCCCTCCACCAAGATTTGAAAGTATCTTGCCCCCCTATTGGTCCTCTGGTCAGATGTTAGCCAGGTTTACTAAGCTTCTTAACCCTTTACAGGTAAAAGAGACATTAACCCTTAATCATCTGTTTATGACATGATGGGACTGTTTAAAAGGGTACCAGTAGGCCAGTGATGGGAGGAAGGAGTTACAGGCTGCAGCAGGAACTGAAGCTGATGCCTGGAGCTGTTGTCAGAGTGACTACAGCATTGGAAAGGCCACTCTGGGAATGGTGATCTATATTCTCCTGCCACACACACACTTTTGGAGTTGGAAACTCATGAGAGGTCCTGAAGAATGGGACATCGATCCCTGGCAGATGAAGTTGGCACTGCTAAGACTGGGACCATGCTCCAAATGGAGGAGTCAGTCACAGCTTGATAGGAAGTGACCTGGGGGAGTGAAACCTGGGTTTGACCAACGGGTGGTCTGGCTCTGCAACCTCTCTTTAGGGCCCTGGGTCAAGACCCGGTGGACTGGGAGGGCCTGGTTTCCCTTTCCCTCTGTTGTGACAAAACCCTGAAGAGTGGACATACAGGAGAGACTGAAGCTCACTGTGTATGACCTGGCAGGACCCTCTCTAGAATGAGCAAGCTAGAAAGAACTGTGAAGCTACTGCCTGATCATTAGGCCAGGTGTCTGTCAGGCTGACCAATACAGATGCTAAGAACCAAAGCTGCTGTGCGTTTCCTTGACTGAAAGGTCCATTCCTGAGATGGGCCAACGGTTTCACTTTGGCATGGATTGGTATTTATTTACTTAATTTTGATTTGGGGGGAGGGGGGGTGTAGGTAAGAACCAATGCTAAATGTCTATCTTTGGATGACCTGGGGAATGTCAGCAAAGATAGATTTTTGAGGATATCAAAGGACAAAATCGAAGTTGGCTGTTCTCTAACGTGTAGCCACAGAGGAGAATTACTTTAGCTTAAAGCTGTGCAGAAGCACCTCACTTCTTGGGCAGTTCTTTAACCTGCATCTTCAGTTGGTTAAAGCAGGGGACAGGGAGTCAGGACTGTTGGATTATATTCTGGGCTCTGCAATTGATTGATTATGTGATCTTGGGCATGCCATTTCACCTCTCAAATCCTGTTTGCCCACCAAGAAAATGCATAGGCCATTTACTCTGTAGAGAGAGTTGTGGAAATGGGGAAAGGAAATACACCTCTATCCCGATATAACTCTGTCCTCAAGAGCCAAAAAATCTTACCACATTATAGGTGAAACCGCATTATGTTGAACTTGCTGTGATCTGCCGGAGTGTGCAGCCCCGGCCCCCTAGAGCACTGCTTTGCCACGTTATATTCAAATTTGTGTTATATCAAGTCGCGTTATATCAGGGTAGAGGTATATTGCAAAAATCTGCATGAAATTTCATTTGTTTTTCATTGAAATTTCATTTGTCAAAATGTTCCAGACAACTCTACATAGAGATTAGGGTGGTTAGTGATTAGTGAGAGCCTCAGACGTGAAATACCATAGAAATACAAACTATCTTTTTTACAGCTGTGGAGGCAGGTTTCTCTTTTCAAGGGTTGCAGGGAGAGAACTAACACAATAAACTGAAGCTTCCTATTGAATTAAATTGACCTTCTGTCTATTCAGCTTCTGTATGCATAAGAAACTGGTGGATATTCTTGATTGGTTCACCCACACTTTGAAGGAATGTATCAGGCAGAATATATAATTGCAGATATTTCTTTATCAGTTCATAGTCATTTTTCACCAGAATGGACTGAATGATGGCATAACAAACTTACCTGATACATTTTACCTCCTTTTCTGTTCACCGAGCGTCCACGAACAGATCTACATTTTTCCTCAAATGCATTAAATTCTCAAACTTTTAATAATTTGTTTTCCCTATGCCTTGTTCTTTGAGCTGTTGTTTAACTGTGGTTGATCACAGACATGAATTACTTGGCATTGATTCTGTTTCCTCATTGGGGGACTGTAATTAAGTTTCCTGTGGAAGTGCTTGCAGGAAGCAAAAGTAAAAATAGCTTTGTGCAAGTATTTAATGTAAGAACATAAGAACCGCAACACTGGGTCAGACCAATGGTCCATCTAGCCCAGTATCCTGTCTTCCAATATCTTGGAATTGGAAAAGGTTCAGAAAAGGGCAACAAAAATGATTAGGTGTGTAGAACGGTTTTCGTATGAGGAGAGATTAATACGACTTAGAAAAGAGGTGACTGAGGGGAGATATGATAGAGGTCTATATCATGAGTGGCATAGAGAAAGTAAATAAAGCAGGTAGTTATTTACTCCTTCTCAGGGACCACCAAATAAAATTAATAGGTAGCAGGTTTAAAACAAACACAAGAAAGTATTTTTTCACGCAATGCACTGTCAACCTCTGGAACTCCTTGCCAGAGGGTGTTATGAAGGCCAATACTATAATGGGGTTCAAAAGGGAGCTAGATAGATTCATGGAAGATAGGACCATCAATAGCTATTAGCCAGGATGGGCAGGAATAGTGTCCCTAGACTTTGTTTGCAAGAAGCTGAGATTGTGTGACAGGGCATGGATCACTTGATGATAATCTGTCTGTTCATTCCCTTTGAGGCACATGCCATTGGCCACTGTCAGAGGACAGGATATGGGGCTTGATGGACCTTTGGTCTGACCCAGTATGGCCGTTCTTATGTTCTTCCAACAGTGGCCAGTGCCAGATGCTTCAGAGGGAATGAACAGTACAGGACAATTATCATCCAATCCCAGATTCTGGCGGTAGGAGGTTTAGGGATACCTGGAGCATAGGGTTGCATCTTACTTTTGGCCTTCACAACATCCCCTGGCAAAGAGTTCCACAAGTCCACTGTGCATTGCATTATGTGAAGAATTACTTGCTTTTTTTTCATTTTAAACCTGCTGCCTATTAGCTTCATTGGGGGACTCCTGGTTCTTGTGTATGTCAAAGGGTAAACAAAACTTCCTTATTCACTTTCTCCACATCATTCATGATTTTACATGAGACATCTATCATACCTCCCCTTAGTTATCTCTTTTCTAACCTGAACAGTTCCAGTCTTTTTAATCTGTCCTCATGCAGAAGCTGTTCCTTACCCCTAATCATTTGGGTTGCCCTTCTCTATACCTTCTCCGATTCGAATATCTTTTTTGAGATGGGACAACCAGAACTGCATGCAGTGTTCATGGTGTGCCTTACCTTGGATTTATATAGTGGCACATATATGTTATGTTGTATTCTCTATCCCTTCCCTAATGGTTCCTGCCAATCCATTGGCTTTATTTGACTGCTGCTGTACATGCTGCAGATGTTTTCAGAGGACTATCCATGATGACTCCAAGATCTTTCTTGAGTGGTAACAGTTAATTTAGAACCCATCACTTTGTATATATAGTTGGGATGTATAATTGTATTATAGCTTATGTAAGTCTGCTTAGCTTTTGCTTTTCATCAATATTCAACCTGGAATACTCAGTCTCTCAAATGCCTGCAGAAAACACAGACAAAAGAGGGGTGACCAGGGCCTAATGGAACTAGCTTAAACATTGAAATGAATAATCATAGAGAACTGTTTGTAGTAATCTCCTTTTTTAACTAGGCAGATATATAAAGGCTATTTAGAACAATACTTAGGCAATGAGTGATCAATAAATAACGATCACATCTCTGCCTGCACTAAGGGTTTCTTCAGTACACTATAGAGCTGAATTCCAGGATGAGTAGGTAAGGAAAATATTTTTGTAGCATAGTAATTATGGGTAACAATTTACAGGAATAATAACTAGAGTGGATCCAGAAGAATGCCCAATGTGTCAGCCTTTCTGTGGGCAGTGGGAAGAGAGAAGTGCCAGAGACTACATGAATTCCAGTAGGGACTTTCCTATCACGATTGGCTTTATGTGCCAGATACTTCGTTGATGGGCAGCCATGTTATCACTTAAGACAGGCAGTAGGGGGAAAATATCAACATACTGTAGATAGGTAAATCTATTTTTTACGCAGTGATGGAGTGCTAGCTTAACACATGGTAAATAGAGTGAGCTATCATGCTTACCAGAAATATATTGTAAACTCCACTGCTTTGAGAATATTGCCTATTTTTCCCAAATGTTTGTTTTCGTTCTTTCAGATTGCCTCTCCAGTCATTGCTGCAATTACAGCTGGTCAGAAATTGAAATTTTTGTTCCATGGGAATGTAGCAAAAATCACTGTCCTGGGGTATCCGCTCCTGACACAGTGGGATGTTGCAGCTTCCTCATGGTCTTCCTTGACTCTGCCCACCGACCAATGGCTTTTGGGCTGCTTTGATGACTTACTGGATCAAGTCACTGCAACATCAGACGTAAGTCATTAACATACTTGGGCATCCAAGTCCAAGACAAAGAAAATCTATGTCCTTGTCTCGACCTGGGTCCACCCTCCTTCCATCCTCTGATTCAAGCACTCTTCTGCCCATGCTCTCGAATCAGCTTTCACTGTTCCTGGGATCCATTACATCTCTACCCTCAGCCCTCCTTGGGCTCCTTTGGGTTACTCCCTGCTTCTTCCCAAGCAACCACTCGCAGGCCTTCTTGCTTGGAGGCTTCCCTAGGTCTTGCCTGCCTTGTGCTCTCCTCTGGCTCCTTACAACTTTCTGCTCTTTCCTCCAGCCAGCCCCCACTGCTGGCCTTCTTCCTCCCAAGTCCAACCCTGCACAGGTATTGCTGGGCAGGACTAATTGAACATGTGTGTCCCTAGGCCTTATTTACTGGATCTGAATAGTGTGCAATAAGCCAGGCATGGGACCACACACTGAACAACAAGGAGAAAACAAAATGGTGAAGAGCTGAGCGGCTCACTAAGTGAGCACCATCCACTCTTTGCACTGAAAGACGCAGGGTCCTGTAGCAAAATAAATAGTACAAGATTCCAGATTTGAAGACTGTAGCATAAGGCATACACACAAGGGGGTCTGAGTTAATGTTACACGGGCAACCTTCATTCTCGCATTTCCTAACTTTTGAGTGCTTAACTTTGCAACCTTAATGATGTTCCTTTCATGTAGTTTCCTTGTGTGCACTATATTATGTAACAAAATGAAATAGTTCAGTTAGTGTCCCTTTTGGGATATGCCAAAAGAGGAACTTGTCATGAGAGATGATGGAAGAAATAAAATACTTTGCAGTTAAATAGTGCATTCCAATCAAGAAGCTCAAAGAGCTTTAGTTTAGTCTTACAATATCCCTGTGAGCTAGGGCTTTAGCATCAATTTTACAGGTGAGGAACCTGAGGCATCAAGCAAGCATGGGCCTGAGCTTGAACCACTGATGGGAGTGCGAGTTTTGCCATGTACTTCAATGGGAGCAGAATCTGCCCTAAAAGAAGTGACTCTCTCACGACTAAATAAGTCTGTGGCAGATCCAGGAATAACACCAAGGTCCTGTGACTTTCAGCCACCTGTCTTAAATACAAAGCCAACTTTATTAGATATTTAAGCCAAATTCACGTGTGATACAATGGGGTTGAATGAGTATCCTAGCAGAAAATTTGGTCTTAGAAGCCTAATACTGACTCCTAGATGCTGACATGGTATGTTCTTTAAATAAAGGGGGGTTGGTTTTTTGGTTTTTTATATCTTGCATCATGTGGCATAACGAATTCTTAAGCTTCGCGTACAGTTCCATTCCTGGTAACTTCTCCTCTTTTGTATGCCTGGCTCAGCTTAAGAAAATCTAATGGAATACCTATACCCCTTAGAGGTAAGCAGTGCCTGTCTTGCCCCATATACATCAGGCCAAGAATTGTGTTTGCTGAGCCTAAATTAAAGTGTAGTTTGGCTGGCTAGGATGGACAGAGGTGGTAGGGATCCAATTTATGACAGAACACTTTCCAAACGCAGTTTAAATATGATTTGACACTGTTCACAAAAACTAACCAGAACTAAACAATCTGAACTTGTTTAAAATGCTGTTTTACAGTGTTCAGCAAACACTGAGCCCCAGTGTAGATGGGGCATCTGTATCATCAACACACAATCTTGAATTGGCAGAAAGAAGGAGAAAGGAACTATCTGATATCCTCAGCCCTAATACCTAAAGGAACATTCCACTAGGGAGTTTCGACCAGGTGCAGTCCCGAATTTGGAAGCCTTGAAAATTGTATGAAACTACTGGGGTGAGCTTGCAGAACTTTGTGTGACCTTTCCTTCAGTTTTTATTTGCATAGGTTCACAAATCCTGCACTCAGTCCTTTAACTGCAGGATATGAGTAACCAATGGGAGTTAATTGTGTCCTGCAATGGGATTCTGGTGACTCTAGTCTATTCATCACTACTTGTGCTTCTTTGCATGTGTTCTTGAGAACACAAGGAGCTCAAGTCAATCCCAGGGGTTGCACTTTTGGTGCCCCACATGTAGCTCTGGAGCCACAAATGATCAGTAGTATAAACTGTAGCAGGGAGACAGTGACTATTTCTTTTGTTGCCTTGCAAATCCAGAGACAGAAATAAATCATTTACTCCTCAAAGGCTTTTCTGTCTCATGAACTTTTTGAAGAGATCTTCGCTCTCCTGAAATGTGATTGGATTTAAATCCCTGACTACTCGGTTGTGCCCTTCTGACTATCTTTCCTCTTCAACAAGTCAAAATCCAGGTGCAGAAACCTTAAAAATTGATGTTTCTCCCAGCATGGTACAGGTTATTTTTCAGCTGATCCTATTTACCTTTTAAATCCAACACCAATGCCTTTGTCTCCACACTCATTTTATAGCAGAACAAATATAGAGAATAAAAGCATTTCAACCAATTTCATCGTGTTCCCTGCCCTTCACCTTCCATCTCCCTTGTTCTTTCTGACCCTCTCAGAACCAGAATTGGCCTGCCTGAATTTCCAACAATAAAACAAAATGGAACAAATGAGTACAAAATAAAATTCATATCTTAAAGGCAAAGTAATAATGGAAAAAAACAGTAGTTCAAGAGGTCTTGCTATTAGCTCAGCTCCTGTCATCACCACCTCCACAGTGTCCCAGCTGCTCTACAGCCCTGTTCTGTAACATATGATCCTATAACATTGTGAAATGTGTGAACAATGTTCTGATAACCTTCAAGTACAGTGCACTGTAGGTTTGTAAATAGGAAAGAACATGCCATGGGGGAGCAAGCATGATTTGTAAACATCTTTCACTGTTTTATGGCCTTGCAGAGTTCACAAAGCTAGTGCCAGTTCACAAACCTTTTTGCTGTAATTTCAGCTCATGGTATTTTTCAAGGGTGATTTCTTTTTTTAAGCTTTCTCTGGCTCAAGGGAAGTCTGTGCTATGTGTTATGGATAGACTGTTTCTCCTCAAAAGCTAAACTGAAGTTGAGAGGAAGCCTGAAATGTACTTGGAAGAAGAGGACTCTGACAATGAAGGAAGTTTTTGAGGCCCTACTACTATAAAAACCAAAGCATACATTAATTGATGCTACCTATACCTGCCTAATCAATTTGGAGAAACAATTCCAAAGGCACAAAGGGCAGTTAAGCATCCAGCTTTCATTGGAAGCTGTTGAGAGTTGGGTGTCTAACTCCTACTTGAATATCTCCCCCTCTACTTCTAAAGCACCAGTCACTTCAGTATCTTCTCACTGCTGGCCATGCTCTCATAAGAAAAGGTTTATATTTGTTACAATGAAGGTAGACATTAAAGATATTGTGTCAAACAAGAATTGTTAGATCATATGGGTTGGAATGAGCATCCTGTCTGCATTCTCTTTTTAAATCCCAGGAGATCCTTTACAATTAAGCTGAAATGCTATGCAAAGCAGCATACACGGAGAAACCCACAATTAGAGACTCAACATCCGCTTGCCACTCAGGTGGGAGGAAGGAAAGCAGCAGCTCAGATTCTAATCTTGTGTGACACCATTGTTCAGATACTCCAAAAGTCTTGGCAAAGTCCCCTCACACAAGGAAAGAGGTGAAGACCTACCACTCTTGATTTTGCGATTGTAACTTACTGATGTAAGCAGAGTCAGGATGAGCTCTACCCTGACATCTGGTGGTGAATTATGATGATTGTGGAAAAGAACTTCAGGGGCTGATCTTGTTTGCATAGGCACACTCACCCCGCCTAGCATGAGCCCACAGCAGCCCCAAATGGTCACTTTGGCTGCCGTGGGATCCTCAGTTTCTCTGTTATTTGGGCAGGAGGAATAAAGTGTTGTTACCCTGATTATGTGAATCAAGGACCATGAAGCTGTTTTATGACAGAGGGTCTCACCATCAACTAAGTAGCAGTCACTAGACAAGGGACATGGGTTCCATAACCCAGTGAATTGAAAGAGGCTGGGGTCAGGTATTTGTACTTGGTGGTGTGGGCCTCTTTTATGACTCTGAAACACCAAGTGCATCTTCTCCTCCTCCTCTTCCTACTGTTGAATGTCAGAGCTAATTTTGATTCTGTTAGGAGTCTAGTTACAGGCTGCTGAGCTGAATTCACTTTGAGCCAACGGAACACCAGCCCTGGGGCTCCCCTATTATGAGCTGAAATCACTAAAGAGCTAAAGTCACTAAGAGCTGAGATCACTGAGTGCTGTGTTAACTAGTGTCTGGCAGCTTCCTTCTGGTAATCTAGACCTAGACAACTCTCCAATACCAAATTCTACAGGCCGCTTTCCTCAGATCCCATTGAGGACTATACTAAGAATCTGCACCATCTACTCAGGACACTCCCTACACTAACACAGGAACAAATCAACACACCCTTAGAGCCCCGACTGTGGTTATTCTATCTACTACCCAAGATCCACAAACCTGGAAATCCTGGATGCCCCATCATCTCTGGAATTGGCACTCTCACTGACGGACTATCTGGATATGTGGACTCTCTACTCAGACCCTATGCCACCAGCTGTCTCTGTGACACCACTGATTTCCTGAGAAAACTACAATGCATTGGTGATCTTCCAG
>NC_133770.1:275963813-276024421 GCF_003597395.2 Chelonoidis abingdonii
CAGTCCCTACATAAAAGGATAAGTGGACACAAGTCAGATATTAGGAACGGCAATATACAAAAACCTGTAGGAGAACACTTCAACCTTCCTGGCCACACAATAGCAGATGTAAAGGTAGCCATTTTACAGCAAAAATATTTCAGGACCAGACTTCAAAGAGAAACTGCTCAGCTTCAGTTCATTTGCAAATTTGACACCATCAGATCAGGATTAAACAAAGACTGTGAATGGCTAGCCAACTACAAAAGCAGTTTCTCCTCTGTTGGTGTTCACATCTCAACTACTGGAAGAGGGCCTCACCCTCCCTGATTGAACTAACCTTGTTATCTCCAGACTGATTCTTGCCTGCATATTTATACTCGCCTCTGGAAATTTCCATTACGTGGGTCTGAGGAAGTGGGTATTCACCCACGAAAGCTCATGCTCCAATACATCTGTTAGTCTTTAAGGTGCTGCAGGACTCGTTGCTTTTTACAGATCCAGACTAACACGGCTACCCCCTGATACTTTACGTTTCATATAACTCAAGCTTATATGGGTAATCGGGCATTGGACAAACATAGTGAAGGGATGTCTGATATTTTTTCCTAATGCATTTATCCTATCTAAGCAGATCTGGGGTATAGCTTCTGGTGGGATATAACTTCTGCTGCAAAAGTTGATTTCAAAAAAGCTATTTTAATGAAAGGCAATGGAAAATCATAGAAATCATTCTTAATGCACAGTTCTCTCTTTTGTTCTATTATGCATTGATGAGGGAAGTTGCATGATCATTAGCAATGTTTGAAATCTGGAATCTTTTTAATGAATTTTACATTTCCATCAATTAATGGGAGAAATGACAGTAGCCTCCTCTTGTACCCAATTTCTGCCATCTGTGTAACCTTTTTCCTGGAGGGTTTCTAAGAACTAAGTCAAGAGGGGTTCCTACACAGTGCCAAGGAAAAAATCTGAATGTGCAGGGAAATTAAGATTTAGCTCACTTTCCACCTGGTTACCTTATCTTTCTTCCCCCATTTGCTTTCTCGCTTCTCATTTTGCAAATTGCCTGCTTCTCTAGCAGCTTAATTGCCCTTCCTTCACATTCCTTTCTTATTTTTGTCCCTCACTTACAAAAATATCTTTCATCTTCTTTCATACTTTCCTAGCAAGATGGCTGAAAGAAAATATAGCCTGGGTCAGCTGTTCAGTATCTTACCTACCCTTCTAAGGCTTCTCTTTCTTCTGAGGCCCCACTAAAAACAAGTTTTTTATTATGTTCATAGGGTAATAGGCTTTAAGGCCACACCGGACCATCTAGTCCTACCACTTGGATAGTCCAGATCATAGTTTCACTGTGATTCCTGAATCTAGCCCAACAACTTGTGGCTGAACTAGAGCAAATCTTTTAGAAAGATATCCAGTCTTGACTGAAAAACTAAGTGATAGAGAATTTATCATATTGCTTGGTAGTCTGTTCCAGTTAGGAAGCCTGGCCAGAAAATGTTTTTTTTCCCATGTAAAGGTCAACTTTTGGTAAAAAATTGAAATGCAAGTTATTTTTGCTGAAAAAAGAAATGGTTTGATTCAGAGATGTTGCTGTGAGGCCTTATGGGGCTTGTAGTTTGGGCACCTCATTTTCCAATTCTTTTCTATAGGCTGGGTTACCTAGTCAGCCTACATCTCCCATGATGCATCAGTCTTCCGTCTGTGGAGAGGTGCATCGTGGAACTACCTGGCCACAGTGCATCTGTGGAGATAGGAGTGTGGCTGCTTAGACTGGTCCATAGAGGACCATGAGGACATGATGCAACTAAATTAGAGCTCCCATGAGGAACTGCAGTAGCGGCATATCTGAATTGTAAATACTTCTTGGGTTTGGGATGTTCATTTGTTTGATGAAAACTTGATAACTTTCATGGAAAACAAACATTTTTTTGAAAAATATTTTGTGTATTCAAAAACCCATTTTTTGGTAAAAAAAAAAAAAATAGTAGTATGGAAAACTTTTGACCAGTCCCAGTTCCAATGGTTGATTCACCTGTTAAAAAATTTGCATCTTATTTGCAGTTTGAACTTGGCTTTCAGTAAACTTCCAGCCATTGGATATTATTATGCAATTGTCTGGTATTAAATTAGAGGTTGAAAATCTCTCTGGTATCAGATATCTTCCCTTGTAGATCACTATTAATAGTTTATTTGGCTTTCGTAAGCTACATACATTGGGACTCCGTGGTTTCTCATTGTTGGGTGTGGCCTCTAGACTACAAATCCCTTTTAAAGTGTTTTATATTTTTAAAATGTTCATCCGTCTTTCACACATATTTCTCAAGTGCCTTTCACTCTAGTATCTAGGTGCTGTGGGAGGCATGTAGATGCCACTGATAGATGCAACTGACTGTTTACCTAAGTTTCTGTAGATGGTTGAATAGACACTGGACCCAGGATTGATTTTTCGCTCAATTCCTTATTTAAAAAATACATTTAAAATGAATTAAATAACTGAGATATGGGACCCTATGTTTGACTATCCTGTGGCCACTTTCAGCCGCTTCACCAGACAAAAGCAGATGTAAAGCTACCATAGCTGGCTATGGGAGTATCACTCCATTGTCATGTAGCTAAGGAATTGGTATAACAGCTTCTACTCAATTCCCTCAAGTCGGAGGTATGGCATGGCTTATCCTATGCTGTGGTGATCCCCAGTTGTTATACTGGCCCCATGAGGTTACTGGCAGTTGTCACATGTTAGAGCAGCCTTCAGGCTCCTTTAACAACTTGTGCTGGGAACACAGCCCAGTGCATTGTCAGCTAGGACTGCATGAGTGCAAATGTCACTAAAGCCGTCCTGTCTATCCTAGGTACTTGTATGGCCCCCATTATCATCACATCAGAGCACCTTACAATCTTAATGTGTTTACCTGCACAACTTCCCAGGGAGGTAGGGCAGTGCGATTAACCTCATTTTACACATAAGTAACCCAGTCACAGATAGACTAAGTGACTTGCCCAAGGTCACACAGGAAGTCTGTGATGGAGCAGGGAATTGAATCCAGGTTTCTGGCTAGCACTCTAACCACTAGGCCATCCTAGCACCCTCTCCTGAATTGCACTGTGTGTTTCTATGCTGCAGCCTGTTTTAGGGCCATCAGCTATTAAGCAAAATTCCCTTTCAATAACTTTATTACATGTGCTTCTCTGTGCACAAATGGGTGGAGGGGAAGACATGAATGCAAAAGTTTTACTGCACCAATGGAGACTGCACATTCTGGGCCCGAATCTGCAGGGCAGGAGAGCAGACTAGGCAGGGATGGGGCTTGAGAAAAAGGGAGTGGGAGTCCAGAATCTATGGGAATCCTGGGACCTAACCCTATGTGCCTCAGGGAGCTGTGTGGAGGGATTACCATCCATACTGCTGCTGTGTCCCTACCATACATGGCCGCACAGCAAGACTAATAGCCATATTGCCATTGCCTGCAGTCCCTCAGCTTGCATTCTGCTTCTGCCAGAGCTTGCAATGGGAGATAACAGCATTAACTCTCTGCGAATGTTACCTCAGATCTGCCACACTCTGCAAGGGAAACTTGCCACTAAGAGTTTGTCTGCACTGCAAACTAAGATGTGATTGCAGCACATGTAGACGTACCTGAGCTAGCTATAATCTAGCAGTAGCAGTGAAGCCATAGCAGCACAGCTGCAGCATGGGTGGGCTGCCCAAGCATAAGCCTGCCAGGGAGTCTGAGTACATATTCTAGTGGCTGGCCTGTGCTGCAGCCCATTTTGCCTTGGCTTAACGGCTATTGGTACCTGAGATTGCTAGATGAAAGCTAGCTTGGGTAGTCTATCTGTGCTGCAATCTCACCTCTGCTTGCCGTACAGACATACCCTTAGCATGGCTCTACCCCAGCTCCTCCCTTCCCTCTAGCCCACAAGATGGGGAAAAGAGGACTTTAAAAAGGGCAGGGAACTTTCCACTTCCCCTCTTCATGAGCCTGCCATGCCTTTCTCCGGGGTTTGTTCCTCTCCACACCCAGCAATAGTCAGGGGAATATATAGAATTTATACTGTCAGCTGGATAATTCTCTAGCTGCATGTTCACATAACGTGGTATATTCAACACATCCACTGACTCATCGTTAGGTTTGTGTGGGGGAAAATCTTGGGACAAAGGCTATTCCCTCCTGAGAGCAGGAGCCAGTGAGCATTCAGTGACTATTCCCAAGCACCTGCTGTTTTAACATATATATATATCCAGTCAAACAGCTGCTGGCATATTCATTTGCAGTTAAGTTTGTGAGTTCTCCAAAGTGGGAGGTGGGGCAGGAGAAATGGGTGGTGAGTAACTTCCTTCTCTAGTGTTTTTTTTTTGGGGGGGGGGGGTGTCAATTCCCTTTCTCAGATCCTGCTGCTGTTTCTGAGAGATCAGTCCACTCCAGGAATTGTTACTTGCATTGCTTGGGTTTCAGATTGACCCTGGTTTCTCTTTTATTTAGTTGGTAATTTGGTATTTGAACAGAAGCAGGAAGGAAATGTAAGAAACAACCACAAGCTAAATACATTTCCTCTTTCACAGAACACATTCCCATTAATGAGGAAACAGCCAATGTAAAAAAGTTAAAAGTCACAGAAAATTGATTTTCTATTTTCTTTTCTTCTCTGCTGATCATGGACGCTAAAGCCATTGCCTGCCTCTGGCTCAAGACAGGACACTCAGCAATCAGTCCCAATGGTGAGCAGCTAGGGGGCAGCAGTGCACCTGGTTAACAAGAAGGTTTCCCACCAATGTAGAAGGGAGAACACTATGGGGCGAATTCTTTTCTTAGTTTCACAGGGATAGATCGCTGATAACGCCATTGAGAACAGTGGAGTTATTTTGGATTTACTCGGGTGTCAATTAAATCACATGCCTAAAGCCTAGAGGCAGATGCTGTTAAAAGAGCCATTTAGCCACCTTGGGAGCAACACAGTAAAGTACATCTCCATCACCATTGTAGCCTTGATGAAGTACAATTGGGTAACAAATTGCACAAGTACATGCATTTTGCTACCTGCTGGATATTAAGTCAGAGTAGTAGTTTGTTTTGCCATTTTGAATGAATGCTAAAACTGTAGGTAAGCATGAACTAAAGTGTTTCTTTGCTATTAAGTGTACAATGGAAGCTACTGTATATAATCGACCTATCCAAACTAGAATGCCTAATGTGAGACATCTAAATCTAGATATTTTACACCTAAATAAATGGCTTGATTTTCAAAGGTGCTGAGCACTTCTGAATTTCTGTGGATAAACGTACATACAGTGTTTAGATTTTGATCAGTCACTTGACATCTTCACTAGTCTCACTCTAATAGGCCTTTATTCACTACGAATAAAGATGCATTTTTTACATTAGCTAATGTGTTAAAACCCTTGTGTAGGCAATGTAAATTGTAGATTTAACACATTAGCTGATCAAAGGGAACCCAAGGCTCCTACTAGGTAACACATGTTAAAACTACATCTTGTTCTGCCTTCACTAGAGTTTAGAATAAGCTAGCTAGCACAATTAAATAAAACACCCACATTCTTTTTATCCTAGTGCCGACAAGGCTTAGGAATAATGGTATATTTTTAAAGCAAGATGTTTTAATATCTTTCTGATGTGTGTTAAAATCCTACCATACAGGGCGGATTGTATTGTAAATCATTGTTCACCAGCCAAGGTGAATCCTAGTGGGGAGTCTCTGCCACAACAAAACCAGCTAGCACATATTAAAATCCAGCTTGTCTCAAACCATGTTAAAAATACATCATTATTCCTTGTGTGGACAGACTCTTATAGTGTTTGTGTTCTTTGCTCTAGTCCAAATATTGATGGCCTGGAAAAATGGTTGAAGAATGCCCCCCACTGGCCTTTACAAATATGTTAACTACCTCAAGTTAATTGACAATCAATTAATTCAAAAGTTAAAAAGTCTAGTGTGCAACTCTAAAACCTGGATTCGATTCCTGGCTCAGGTCCTGGCCTGCTGGTTATCTTGGGAACCATCCCTTCACATCTGTGTGCCTGTGATCTCTTGTTTTTGAAGCATTTTGAGACCTACCAACGAAAAGTGCTATGTGAGAGCTAAGTATTAGTATTCGGTGAAACTTTTTCAGACAGAAGTGTGACTATGAAGTTGCTGTTTTGTACAGCTAGTTATGACAAAGTGTTATGTGAAAAATGATTATTTGATGGAATCAAAATGTTCTGCAGGAACCCATCAATTCCCCAAAGTTTTGATGGAAACTAGGTAAGTAGTTCATAAACCTTGTTTAAAGTAGCCAGGTTACTGCTATTGGACCAAATGCTGAATGTGCCTGATACAATCAAAATCTTCCCTTTGCACAAACATTACAGTCCCAGTTCTGTAACGGGATGCATCTGATCACAAGATTTCAACTGCAATTTCATCTACAGTGGAAGAACCTGAACCCATGTATGACACTGGCAAACAAGGTGCCAGTTCATTTTAAGGCCCCCACGTCTGAACTGAATCCTAACAAATACATAGCTGAAATTAGTCTGTTCACTATTAATATTGTTAAAATAGGTATTAGAATTATAAAAATGTGTTTAGTGTATAGACTTTATTGAATGCTTGTAAACTGTAGCATTAATCTCACTTATAACATCAGTATCCCATGTTATAAGGTAATATTTAAGTGTTTGCATTGTAAGCATCTCTAACTGTAAATCACCAGATAGGAACGAAGCATTAACTAGTGTGACATTCTAGTCTCTAACAGACAGTGTTAAGTTCTGCCTGACAAAGAAGACCCACCAACACTAGACAAATTATTGTGGAACATGAAAGAGGACAAAGGGTTTTGTTGATTGCTTTCCATGTCCCCTTGAAGAGGAGACATGCAAATAAATTCCTCCCATCAGCTGGACTGGCAACTCAGAGCAGCGGGAAAGGGAATAAAAATTGTGGCAAGGAGAAGCTATCTTTGTGCTGCTTGGACTTTGCAGGGCAAGAATTACTAAGCATAAGCAAGAGATCCCCAGTTCTTAGCCTGGGTTAGCCCTAAAGGACATATATATCTTGCTTATCATAGAAGCTTCTGTTGCTTTTTGAAACTTACGATTGTAACTTGTTTGTGTATATTTGCTTTAACCTTGTAAATTATTCTTTATTTCCTTTTTCTCTATAATAAATCTTTAGGTCATTTATTATAGGATTGGCTACCAGCATTGACCTTGGTGTCAGATCTAAAGTGCAGTTGACCTGGGATAAGTGACTGGTCCTTTTGGACTGGGAGTAACCTGAATAGTTCAGTGATCTTTGGTGTAAAGGACTGTCTATCATAAGGTGAACTTACTTCGGTGGTAAGGCAGATCAGAGTACCCAAGGGGACTGTGTGTGACTCCATGTTAAGGCAGACGAGTTTACACTTGATAATTGGTTGGCGAAATCTAAGTGTGGAACTCAAAGCCAATTTGGGGTTTGTGCCCTGCTTCCTAGCAGTCTGCCCTGAGATTCGTACTCACACTCTTGAGTCACTACAGGACAGCTTGATAACACGTAGATCCATTCCCTACTGCAATCCCAGGGCATGCAGAAACAGGGTCCACCCACATGAAATAAAATGCAGGATCAAGGCCTAAATTGATTTATACAGTGTGAGATCTGGTTTGAAAAGGCATTGCATCCATATAAGATTATCAGATAATGAGAAATTTTGACCAAATAGGGTGAGCATAGGCATTCTGCAAAATTTACATGCTGCAATACAAAATGTATTTAAGCTATAGTGTAAGAAAGACAGGTTGTTATGCTTTGTCCTGTGGGAGCACAGAAAGACAATGAAACTGGCAAAAGTGATTCCCCTACCTGTGGATTCCCCAGCTGCTAAACACCATGCTTAGCAGCCAAAGGATGCATGTATATCTTGGAGGTCAAACCAGCAAGCTGCACACTTTGAATAATGGGCTACCACGAGGTTCTGCACTGTCTCTGACACTCTTCAAGGTCTAGACGAGTAATATGCCTGAAACAATAGCACAAAAGTTTGCGTATGCTGATGATTTGGCTCTTGCAATTCAGGTCCGTAGCTATGAAGAACTTGAAGAGCTCCTTACATCGGACCTTAAGATCGTGGAGGAGTACTTCCAAAAGTGGTGACTGAGACCAAATCCAAGAAAATCGATAGTCTCTACTTTCCACAATGAAAACAGAATCCACAAAACACTGAGTTCTATGGTGAAACTGTGTGTTATGACCCAAAGCCAACATATCTCAATGTCATTCTTGACTGCATACTCATCTTTCATGACCATGTCAAGACAGTAGCCTCCAAAGTGAAGACTTGCAGCAACATTATCCAATAGTTGGCGGGAACAAATTGGGAATCAACTGCCCTGGTGCTATGAGCATTGACCTTGGCCTAGAAAGGCAGTTGCTTGACTGTATAGGAAAATGGCATGTGTAAATATATATGAAGCCAAATGCAGGTTATAAAGTGTGGGTATGGTTATACATGTGTAAACACAGAGGGACAAATGTACAGGTGTAAATGCATGAAACTCATTTGATTTCAGTAGACTTGCATCGGTATGAGCCAGATCTGAATTTACGATAATAAATTAATATACTGTTTTGTGGGACTGAATGAAATGTCCTTTTAGAGAATGGAAAACACTTTTAAAGCCTGCATGATGCTTCCAACAACATAAAACTGTTGCAACTGCATAAGAAATTGGCTGCAACTGATTTTATTTTTTTTTCCTTCAAAAAAAGTTAAAAAAAACTTCCCAGAAGTTTAGTTGCAAATCTATAGAAAGGTTTGTTAGAGAAACAGCAGAAACTCTTTTGGTGAAAAATGCATTCAGTGACACCAAAATATTTTGTGAATCTGTGTTGGTTTCACAGAATTGTTTGTCTTAAAAACAAAGAAACAACTTCTGAAAAAGTCAAGACATTTAATTTTGACATTCTTTAAATGAAACATTTTGATTTTTTGGGGGGGGGGGGTCAAAATGCCTTCATTTCAGACTTTCCTTCAATGTTATTTAAAAAAGCAGAATCAAAACAAAATTTTTCATTTGTCCAAAACTGACTTTTTGATTCACCAAAAAATCTTTCAAATCTTGGATGTTTCGGTTGACCTGAAATGATTTTGAGGGGGACTGCTAGTGAACCGAAAAATTTGTTCTCACAGTACTACTCTGGTTGTATGCAAATAGAGCAGCCACTTGTTCTCAGAGTTGTGGCAGAGGAGACACACATGCTGTACCCTTTCATGGAGACTTTTCTTTTAAGCTTTCTTCTTGTTGTTACCTTTCATATCAAATCCGTCATTTTAGAAAGGCTGCTTTGATTGTAAGATCTTTGGGGAAGGACTGTCTTTTTATTATGTCCATACAATGCCTAGCATTTATTTCAATGGAGTTATACTGGTTTATCCCATGCAGTAAACTGTATATGTATATTATGGAAGTGAAAGCTTATTGGAAAATTCTCTCTCCTGTTTGTACTCTGGCATTTTATGTTTGAATTTGCTATATACTTCACAAGGCAGTCCTATTGATTTCAATGAGAGTTAGGCACCTAGGCGCTTTTGAAAATCCCACTCGCTGTCTGTCTGCACCTTTTATGCACCTAAAAAATTCTGACCCGCAGTGTTTGATTCAGGGTCAGTTGTATGTCAGGCAATAGAATTGTACTGATGTAAAACTGTTATAAAATAAAATCAGAATCTGTCCCCAAGTAAGAATATATTTCACATACAGCTGTATGTATGAGACCTATATGTAAGCACCTTCTAAATGGAAAAAAAACCTATTGATATAAAAAGACATAAGCAGTAATTAGGACAAAATAAAATGGACACCTTGAGATTTAAGATAACAATAACTAACAAATATAAAACAAACATTTTGTATAATGTAAAACAAAGATATTACCTCACCCACTTTGTGTCGATAAATAACAAGGCAGAAGATATGCATAATTGTAAAAACTAAGGTAGTGTAAAAGAGACACTGGAAATCCATTGGCCAGTACACTGATGTGGTCAGCTTGAGTACAGGTAATAAAAATCAGTAAAATGTGGAAAAGCTCTCTCTGAGCAGTACACAACTCCTCTGAAAGCAATTAAAGCTGTCTAGTCTAGTTAATCACTGATGATAACTATTCTTTCCCAAGTTACTTTACAGTCTTCAATGACTCCATCATAGAATGAGTGGAGATAGACAGAGCCAAATCCTCATCTCACATCTGTGCAATCCCACTGATTTCAGTCAAGTTGAACTTTTGTAAGTGAGAGTATAATATGGTCCATAATGTGGAAGCAGTGCGTAGAGAGAGCTCCAGTCAACATTATACAGCACAACAACTAACAGTATTTCTGCAGTAAAAGTTTCATAAAGACAAGCAGGTGGAAGCTGCAGGGGAGCAGGGCAGGCTGTTATATTGAAATAAGCCTTATAAGGCATTTGAATCACCTCCCAATAGGACCCATTGGAAATGGAGCAAGATGACTCAGAAATTCAACCAGATATTACTGGTCAATTGCTTGTACTATGGAAAAGAACACGGTTTTCATAGGTGAAGAAGTTATAATCCTCCTTAAATCTGGAAACCAGGATATTTGCTTGAAAGCTTGTCTCTTTCACCAGCGAAGTTGGTCCAATAAAAGATATTACCTCATCTACTTTGTCTCTTTAATATCCTGGGACCAACATGGCTACAACAACACTGCAAGCACGAGTGACTTTTTCAGTCAGGTAGATATTAACACTAGTGTTTTTACCCTTATCCTGACAAAATTATAACCCTTTTTTTGGTATGTGTGCACAAAAGATGCTGAATTCACCACCCTGGAGTCTAAAATACTCTGAGCCACAAAAGAGACAATAGAATGTTTATCCATATGAATCAGCAGGGACCGCCTTGTGTGTTTCAGTCTCCATGCCCATGAATCCTCCGCCACTCTGCTGAGACTGCCAGTATAATGACGGCTTTGGAACCTGGAAGACTGCCTGTCGACTAGGCACTTCTCTGTGGCCATCAACCTATTTCATACAGGCTACTGACATCAGATAGCAATGAGTTTTGGCAACCACTGATAGTCTTATTGGAACTTTATGCACTTACTAGGTTCCAGAGGCCATGCAGTGTCACTGTAGTATTATAATAGAACTACAGTAGTATTTACAATATTCCTGTAGTGAGGTGGCAATATTGTGGAGTAAAGGCCCAGAACAGTTTCTTTGTGCATCTCTAATATATTCTTAACAGATGCTGAGTAAAACTGGGCAATTTTTTTTTTTGGATAAATAGATTGATGGTTTTTTTAAAATTAAAAATACAGTTTTAGCCGGCCTGAACTATTTGTGAATTTGACACTAATAGTTTTGGCTATTTAAAAAAAAAATGGGTAGAGGGAGAGAGAAGAAGGAGGAGGAGGAGGGTAGTGGTAGAGGATGCAGTGAAGTAGCAGATGCTGCTGTCTCCTCACCCCCAACCTCCCTGGGTAAACTTTAGCCCACTCCCAGGAACATGAGAGACCCTGAGTCAACATTCCCCCAGCCCCGGAACAGACCCAGAATAGACTTTCTCAATTCTTGAGTTACTCAAAATTCTAAATTTTCAAGTTCAATCCAAATCAATGTGTTTTCAATTATTTTGGAATTGCCACCCAACCAAAAAAAGCAGTTATTCACCATCAGCTTCCATTGTTTTCCATGATTAAATAAGAGGTCCTAATACTGCAACAGCTGAAGAAGATTCACTTTTAGTTCAAATGGCCTCTGTTGTTGAGGCAGATCCAAACCTCACTGAAGTCATTGGAAAGACTCAGGACACAAGCTTTATCCCTGCTGTTGCCATGATGTCTTGAACGGACGTAGTTTGCTGGATGGTAACACATGGGAAGTTCTTTGTAGTCAAGCAACTACAGACTAAATTCTCGCTTCAGGTACCATGATGATGAGTACAGCATGAATACCTTGACAGCTAAATAGTAGAGCTGTTTAGGAAAAGTGGGAAAATAACAAAAGATATTGCACAAAATTTGTCCTGTGTTTTTAATTTACAAACATTTTGAAATTTGAACTTTTTAAACCAGCTATTATAAGTAGTCAGATGACAGTCAATGAGCAGATATTTAGATAGATTGACAGATAGGAGTTGCCATACTGTACCAGACTACGTTTCCTGTATTTTTTGTTTTAATAATTAAGTAATAAATAATAAATAATAAATTAATATAATATTTGGCTGTTCTAGCACTTTTCATCAGCAGATCTCTGAGCACTTTAGAATGGAGGGAACAGAGGGGGAAATATATCTTTCAAAGCTTTATTAGAGATATTTTCTCCTGGTCAATAAAATTTAAATTTGAAAAGAGTTCTCGATCCTCTCTCATTAAGTTTCCAACCAGCAGGATCTAAAATAAGACTACTTGAGGAATTTTGTCATTCCAGATGAGCAGCTGCTGATAGCCATAGGATATGAATTGTCAAGTAAACAGAGATTACATGTACTCTTTGAGTTGGTTCACACTAGGGCCAACGGAGCAGCTCCAGGCACCAGAGCACTAAGTGTGTGCCTTCGGCGGCATGCCTGCAGGAGGTCTGCCGGTCCCACTGTTTTGGCGGCAATTCGATGGCGGGTACACCGAAGGCGCGGGACTGGTGGACTTCCCACAGGCAAGCCACTGAATCTGCATTACCAGTTGACTTCCCACAGGCATGCTGCCGAAAGCCATGCTTGGGGCAGCAAAATACATAGAGCCGCCCCTGAGGGCCAATGAGAGTTTCACCAATGTAAGTGAAATCAGAACGCAATCCAGTAAAGTTACAATGGTTTTTAGTTTGGTCTCTGGTTAGGAAAGGTGAGTGAGAGGACTGGCACCAGTCTATTCTCCTTTCAAAGGGTAGCATTGCCTAGATCTCTGATTCTTAACCTTTTATACATAGCAGCCCCCTTTTTCATATTTAGACCTCCCCTCCCATCTCACCAGGACCCTCCTTCCATTTAGAAATGTGGAAGGGCAGGATGGGCAGGATGTCCTGAAACTTTTTACATCCCCCCATGCTGAGACCCCTTGGCATAGACATTAGCTTCACCTAGTTACATAGATAAAGATAAAAGGTGGAACTGAAGGGCTTCTAAAGGCTGGTGGAAGGGGATATAAAGTGGGATCCAAAAATATTGTGAACACCATATGTTTTTCCATTAAATGAAACAATAAATATGATATGAGAAATGGCAATATACAAAAACCTGTAGGAGAGCACTTCAACCTCCCTGGCCACACTATAGCAGACCTTAAGGTGGCCATCCTGCAGCAAAAAAACTTCAGGACCAGACTTCAAAGAGAAACTGCTGAGCTTCAATTCATCTGCAAATTTGACACCATCAGCTCAGGGTTGAACAAAGACTGTGAATGGCTTGCCAACTACAGAACCAGTTTCTCCTCCCTTGGTTTTCACACCTCAACTGCTAGAACAGGGCCTCATCCTCCCTGATTGAACTAACCTCGTTATCTCTAGCTTGCTTGCTAGCATATATATACCTGCCCCTGGAAATTTCCGCTACATTCATCTGAAGAAGTGGGTATTCACCCACGAAAGTTCATGATCCAAAACGTCTGTTAGTCTATAAGGTGCCACAGGATTCTCTGCTGCTTTTAATAAATATGCTAGTAGGTCTTGGAGAAAGTCTTGAGAGATCAGCAATTGCCTGACTAGCATTCTCAGAGGCGTTGGGGGAGATATACAGTCCTACGAGTCTGAGAGTTGCAGATAAAAGAATTATTAGTAAAATACACACAGGCCTTTATATCTGCGATAACAAGCACTCTACTTAGGTTAGGAAGTTTAGTTTGCATCCTTGTGTGAGATGAGCAGCCCTTTATCTCCAGCCCTGAAATACTCATTTTAAACTATAACGTCTCTATTACTGTCTGGGCCAGGCATGCCATAATTAAGTGGAAAAATTGCTATCTCATCAGGCTTATATGCTTCTTAGTTTTGTCTAGCAAGCTAAGCCCTTAACAAAGAGCCTCAGTTCCATGATGACATATACTGAAAGCACAAAGGAATTCTTTGGAGGAAGAAATTTAATAGTAAAAGCACCATCACAGAAGCTAATAAGGGAACATAGATTCATAGACTGCTCTTTTGAGGCTCCATTTTGTGTGTATAGGTGTGTGGTTTGGATCACCCCAGAATCAGGTACAAGGCATCTGGGAGCACTAGGAGAATATGCATGGCCGTAGCCACGGATAAACCTTCTAACAAGGTAAAATGTGTGGTTCCCCCTGCCCAGGATCAGCTCTTCTGGTTAATGCAGAAGGGGAACAAAGCCATGGGCTCATCAATGTTCACCTTTGCAGTTCCTTTCGCGTTTCTAGTGCCAGCAGCATGCTAGCCTCTCCCTGTTCTTGGATGTTCCAAGCATCAAGACTAGGACTGTGATTGGCCTTGGTACGGGGTACAAAGAGGTGAATGATCTTTGTAGCCTTTTCCCCCTTGTATATTCGCATAGGGTAATCTATCATCTAATCCTCAGAATCCAAGACAAGTATTACACACAGTCCTTACTCAGGCAAAACTCCCAGTATCATGCAAAAGAAAAAGCACTGGAGAGAAAGCTACACACAGTGAACCAAGTTCTGTTGTCGTGGACACCCACACAATCCCAAGAGGGGAGAATTCTCCTCTCACACTCAGTGTGTCAGAGGGATCTCGCAGGGGTAAATGAAAGCAGAGTTTGGTCCCATATGCTCAAAGGCCAGGCTGACAGGAAAGCCCTGTACAGAATAATACCAGGAGTGCCAGTATGCAATTGCACTCACGTTTCTTTTGCAAAATGTCACCTTTTTCACTGAGCACAACATATGTGGCTGGAATAACATAATGGAAACTGAGTGACTCCAGATATATTGTTGTCTGAGAGTGCAGTTTAACTTTACACCTTCCTATGGGCAATCCGCACATTCACTTCAAACCTGGGACAGTCCATTTCTATGCTAAGCATATGGATGGGTGAAATTCTGCTCTGTTACCCTTGAGTAAATCCAATGAAGTTAGTGGAATTATTCCAGAGTAACACTGTGATAATTAAGAGCAGAAATTGATTTATCTTTGTTTTACTATTGCTACACTCTTTAGTGGCAATTAAACACTTCTCCTTCTTTGAAGGATTCAAGAAAGGAATCATTCAAGAATTTTTAAGTCAGGGTGGTTTTGGATTCTCATTTCCTCCTGGAATTACACATAGCAGTGGTGGTGGTAAGTTCTTTTAAGTTTATCTCCCTCTGCTGAGACATCTGTAGCCTTTCCTCTTGGACATCATGCTACTATTATCCATGTTTTTGTACCTTCTGCATTGGATCAATGTAATATGCTCCACATAGGGACACACTTGAAAACGAGATGCAAGTTATAGCTGGTGCAGAATGTGGCTGCCTGACTGCATAGCATCGTTCACAGTAAGGGACATATTGGGCCTATTCTGTGACAGCTGCTCTGGTTTTCTGTTTGCTTCCAGGTGCAATTCAAGTGTTGACTTTGAAGTATGTTATAATTGGTTTGTACCCTAGCTGTGTGTGTAGCATCTCCCTGTGAACAGCATGGCAGCTGAGTTCAGCTGGGACTTGTGTTCCCTTGATGTTCATTGTTGTGAGCCTGGTGGCCAAAGGTTCTCAGTGGAGAGCTCTTGAATTTGGAATTCACTGCCTCTGCTGGTCCAGCAACTCCTGAGTTGTCTGAACATTGGAACTGCCATGCTGGATCAGCCATCATATCCATCTAGGTCAGTATCCTGTCTCTGACAGTACCAGATGCTGCAGAGGGAAGGTGTGAGAACCCCATAATAGGCAGATGTGGGATAATCTGCCCTCCCCCTACCTAATGTTAGATTTCATTCTGGTTTTGAATTGGCTTAAACCCAGAAGCATGAGATTTAATAACTCTTCCAAAAAGTCTCTTATAATTAATTATGATAATTCTGGATATTCTTGGTATCCACAGTTATGTCCAAACCTTTTCTGACTCTTGAAAAGCTCTTGGCCTCAATGACTTCCTATGGCAGTGAGTTCCACAGTCTATGCACTGGGTGAAGGAATTTCTTTTATCAGTTTTGAATTTTCCCACCTTTTAATTTCATTGAATGCCTCCTCGTTCTTGTGTTCAGGGAGACCAGAAATTCTGAACTCCTTTACTGTGGCCATTCCTTATATTATATATTTAATTCCAGTATGATTAATCCACTTCCATAGTTCAACAATTACCCTAAAGCAGATTAATTATGCTGGGCTTAAGTCACATTTATTCTAGAATAGAGTGTTGAAATAGTGCATTGTGTCGGTTTAGCTTTAGTGGTATAATTATTCTGCTATAGCTATGCCGGTCAGTCCTTAAGCACTTGCTTGTACGTCTTAAAAATGATTTAGGCTCATAAATGTTTATGGACATTTTACCCTAGAGGTCTCGCTCCGTTTATCTTTGTGACATGGAAGCTTGTGCCCTTTGTTGATATAATGTAATAATCTATATGATTTTATGGACATTTCACTTACACATTAGACTGATCATTTACTTTTACGGCTTTTAATAATAATTGGAGGTAGGGAAGAAAGAAAGTTCCTCAATTTCCTTTTCCTATAGCATTTGGTCAGCTACTGTGTAGCCTTTTGCTGCTACCTCTGAAAAGGGCAAAGGAAGTTATAAAGGACCTTTCCAGCAAGAACGTAACAAATATGTTCAATTTTAAATGAAGAACTGTGCAGTAGGCAGGTAGGAGATTAGAACTGATCTGTGGGCAGGAGAAATTGACTGCCATAGCTACTTTCCTGTTCAGATTTTTAACAATAAAAATAATTACTCATGATTAATTTTTTTCCACTAAACCTCCCCACATCTTTGACAAAACCTAGAGTTGCCTCTCCCCTTGGGGGTTCCCGTACCAGCTGCTCCATGAAGCAGTCATTTAAAGTATCGAGAAATTTTATCTCTGCATTTCGTCCTGAAGTGAAATGTTCCCAGTCAATACGGGAATAATTGAAATCCCCCACTATTATTCGGTTCTTAATTTTGATGGCCTCTCTAATTTCCCTTAGCATTTCATCATCACTATCACTGTCCTGGTCAGGTGGTCGATAATAGATCCCTAGTGTTATATTTTTATTAGATTATGAAATTTCTATCCATAGAGATTCTATGGAACATGTAGATTCACTTAAGATTTTTACTTCATTTGAATCTACATTTTCTTTCACATATAGTGTCACTCCTCCCCCTGCACAACCTGTCTGTCCTTCCGATATATTTTGTACTCTGGAATGATTGTGTCCCATTGATTGCTCTCAGTCCACTAGGTTTCTGGGATACCTATTATATCAATATCCTCCTTTATCAAAGGCACTCTAGTTCACCCATCTTATTATTTAGACTTCTAGCATTTGTGTACAAGCACTTTAAAAACTTGTCACTGTTTATTTGTCTGCCCTTTTCTGATGTGCCAGATTCTTTATGTGACTGTTTATCATCTGTTCTGGCCCTTACATTATCCTCTTCCATCGTCTGCTCCTGACTATAACTCAGAGCATCTCTATCAATAGACTCTCCCCTAAAAGAAGTCTGTGTCTGATCCACATGCTCCTCTGCAGCAGTCGGCTTTTCCCCATCTCCTAGTTTAAAAACTGCTCTACAACCTTTTTAATGTTTATTGCCAGCAGTCTGGTTCCACTTTGATTTAGGTGGAGCCCATCTCTCCTGTATAGGCTCCCCTCATCCCCAAAATTTCCCCAGTTCCTAATGAATCAAACCCCCTCCTTTCTACACCATTGTCTCATCCATGCATTGAGACTCTGAAGCTCTGCCTGCCTACCTGGCTCTGCGTGTGGAACTGGGAGCATTTCTGAGAATGCCACCATAGAGGTCCTGGATTTCAGTCTCTTCCCTAGCAGCCTAAATTTGGCTTCCAGGACATCTCTCCTACCCTTCCCTATGTCATTGGTACCTACATGCACCACGACCACCAGCTCCTCCCTAGCACTACACATAAGTCAGTCTAGATGCCTCGAGAGATCCGCAACCTTCACACCAGGCAGGCAAGTCACCATCAGTTCTCCCGGTAATCACAAACCCAGCTATCTACATTTCTAATGATTGAATCTCCCATTACTAACACCTGCCTTTTCCTAGCAACTGGAGTTCCCTCCCCTGGAGAGGTAACCTCAGTGCAAGAGTCAACCCCAGCACCATCTGGAAAGAGGGTCCCAACTATGGGAAGGTTTCCCTCTGCTCCCATTGACTGCTCTGCTTCCCTGGGCCTTTCTTCCTCGTCAACCGCGCAGGGGCTGTCTGAGCGGAGGTGGGACAATTCTACAGTATCCTGGAAAGCCTCAACATACCTCTCTGCCTCTTTTAGCTCCTCCAATTCCGCCACCCTGGCTTCCAAAGTCCATCCGTGGTCTCTGAGGGCCAGGAGGTCCTTGCACTGACTGCACACATAAGCCATGCGCCCACAGGGCAGGTAATCATACATGCTACACTCAGTGCAATAAACTGGATAGCCCCCACTCTGCTGTTGGACTTCTGCCTGCATTGTCTCCTAGTTAAAGAACGGGTGGTTTAAAGAAAGGGGTTCTGAATATAGTTTCGTTTATAGGTTTTAAGGGGACTGACAGGGCACAAATAGAACCGACAAGGGACCCTCACACCCTTCCCACTCCCCTTCTAAACTCCCTTGCAAAACTCCCTGTCAGTAGTCCCTGTTCGCAAAGCTCCCTGGTCGCTTGTGCATGGCTTTATAAAGCCCTGGCCTGAGTGAATGCCCCGCCCACTGATTAAGGCTCAGCCAATTACCAGAGGCTTCTAGCTTTCAAACTTTCATTGAAGCTCACAGCCTCCAACTGCCAGCCACAGCACATGGTCCTTCAAACAAACAAACAAACAACCAAAGAGACTGACAAACACAAGCTCAGCACACAGCAAGTAACCCCCAAACACAAACAAACACACACTACAGATGGTCACTTGCCCCACAGATACTGTATTTGCTCCTCCTTCACCTGGAGAACTCCCTTGTGAAACTCCCTGTTAGTAGCCCCTGTTCACAAAGCAGGCATGTCTGTATTGCAGTAAGCTCTACAAAGGTTTTCATGTTTACTTAGTACTAAGCAAAACTGCATTTTTGTTAGGATACAGATATTCAGGCCTGTCTGCAAAGGCCTATACTTTAAGAATTTAGGTGTATTCTTATCACTTAGCTAGTTATAAAGGTATTAACAAAATAATCAAAATCACTGTCTGTGTAATGGCCTTCTCTTACTGTGACAGTTTGAGGCCTGGTTCTTCAGCTAACCAGCAAAGGCAGCCATAAGTTGGGAAGTGTATGGTCACATCCTCACATTCCAAACTAGTCACATTGAAATAAGGTGATATTGGACTATTAAGAATACAATCCTGTCCTGATATTCCTATCACCTCCAGTGAAAGGGAAGAGCCTAGAAGATGTAAAAGGAAACTTAGTTTAATAGCATCCTGTCTGGCAAGAACTCAATTATCAATAGACACAGCTGGAAAACCCTTATGTCTGTATAAATGTAGTGTGAAATCCTCACTTCTGTATTGTTTTGTATGTTTATTTGCATGGTCTCTGTCTGGTTCTGTGATTGTTTCTGTCTGCTGTGTAATTAATTTTGTTGGGTGTAAACCAATTGAGGTGGTGGGGTATAACTGGTTAAATAACCGTGTTGCAAGACGTTAGAATTGGTTAGATACATTTTAGTAGAAAGATTGGTTAAGGTATAGCTAAGCAGAATTCAAGTTTTACTATATAGTCTGCAGTCAGTCAGGAAGTGCGGGGGGAAACGGGAACAGGGACTGGGGATGGGGGAATTGGGATCATGTTTTGCTAAAGGGGGAAATGGGAACAAGGGATGGGAACAGAAACAGGGACACAGACAAGGCTCTGTGGTGTCAGAGCTGGGAAGGGGGACACTGAGGAAGGAAACTGGAATAATGCTTGCTGGAAGTTCACCCCTATAAACATCAAATTGTTTTCGCCTTTGGACTTGGGGTATTGTTTCTCTCTGTTCATGCGGGAAGAACCAGGGAAGTGAGAGGGTGAAGGAATAAGCCCCCTAACAATTTTTATGACTGTTATAAATATATGGCGCCAAGATTTTCAGAAGTGACTAGTGATTTTGGGTGCCCAACTTCTGAGTCACTGTAAAAGGACCTGGTCAAATCAGGCCCCTGTAAGTTGTCTCAGGTGAGGCACCCAGTAATGACTTGGGAAAGTCTTCGCTCTGATTTATTATACAAGGGGAATAAACTATACTAGTATAAGGCACCTTTATCCTGGCATAGCTGCAGCCTCACTACAGGTTGTAAAGTATAACTATTTTAGGTAAAAAAAAAAAAATCACACTCTTAACAGGACTAATTATACTGGTACAACATTTTCAGCCTGCTCTTAACTAGGCCCCCCTTTTTCCACTTGCAGTTTTGCATTCACAGTTATTTGTGGACACAGTTTAGATCTTTAAAGGTTTCTGTACCTGATCTGTGTGTACAATCACGTACTGAGACCTAAAATATGCCTTAACTTACAACTCTGTATCTCATTCTGCATATTCTGAGCCATCCAGGTCCCCTGAATTCTGCAATCCTTTAACTGGATTCTCCAGAGGGAAAAGAAGGAAAGAATGATCTGATAGGTAATGCAATGGACTGGGGTGCAGAAGAACTCCATTCTATTCCTGGCTCTGCCACAGTCCTGCTGTGTGACCGTGGGGAAAGGACTTCACATCTCTGCTTCTCCTTCTGCAGGACAGAGGTAAAGATACTGACTTCCTTTGGTGGAGTGTTTTAAGATAGAGGAATGTAGAGTGCTGTATAAGAATGCAATTAATTTTATGGTCATTGTAAGGTTCTAAAATCTGTTTTCATACGAATGGTGTAATTTCAACCTGTTAATTCCAAAGTGTCTACCACCCAAAAATGACACTTTAGGAACAGTGTCTTTGATTAAATGACTGTAGCACTGACACTATTGGAGGGTTGCCAGTTTTGGTTGGATGTGTTCCTGGAGGTTTCAACACATGACATAATCTTTAATTAAAGATTAATCTTTAATTCTTGAGGGCTCCAGGACAATCCTGAAGGGTTGGCAACCCCACAGTACTGCCATAGGCCATTTCACATGCTGCATGGAGTGGTGGCTCCTCCCCTCTATTGGCCAATATAGTTACCTAGGTTGGAGTGGAGACTCTCTGGGTATGCTTGCACTCTAGATCCCTCTGCTTGTGTTTGTCTGCCTACCTCCTTTCTGACACACCTCTGGCGTCTCTAGTGGCAAAGATACTCCCTCCCCCAGCTGACTCCTGTCCCCTTAGAAACTACCCCTTATCCCTGGGTTTTGAGAAAGGATGGACCATGGCAGTTGGGGAGGAGGAAATTCTCCATGCCAGGCTGCAAAGTATCAGTGGAACTGCTCTAAACCTTAGGACTGCAGTAGGCTGCCATCTGCATAGAAGGATTTAGTTGGTTCAATTCACAGATCCACTGACCACACCACTTCCTCTCCTCTCTTCCTCTCATAAAACCCCTGTTCTTCTGGTGCAAATGCAGTCCCTACAGAACAAAGCTCCATGATACTATGAGGTTGCATGGTCCTTCTCTGGTTCCTCTCAGATTCCAGCCTCCACTCGTGCACAGCAGAACTCTGCTTGTTCTGCTATCTTTTGTGCCATACTTGCGCACTGAGGGCTAAATGGGACAGGATTTATTCCTTCATGCTTAGTTAATCACAGCTATATACAAACATCTTGTACCAGTAGGAAGATTTGGGGTCCTTCAGTCTGTAAATGTCTGTCACTGCATGCTACTGACAGAAAAAAATGTTCTGTCTTCTAACTTTACTGTGCATCTTTGATGCAACATTCCAAACTATGATTGTGCAAAGCTACCATTACAATTTGATTCTGAGCTCTTCAGACTCTCTTCTATTATGTGCCTGTGTTAGGAACACTACAATGGGGTCCAATCCCGTCTGGTATCTCTGGGTGCTACCATAATACAAATAACAAATAAAAATAGTTGTTAAATACCTGCCTGAATTATCTGTGAAAGCCTTGCCCAGCAAAAGTATGGGATTTCAACTACTACTGCAGTTAGCTATTGCTGGCAAAGGTGCTGGGTTTTTTTTTGTTTTTTTAAACCCCCTGATAAGTCATTCAAAATATGAGCTCTGCAGAGTGTTTTAGTTCATTACGCTTTTAAATGAGCGAACCTAAATTAGAATCTCCTGAAATCAATAGTTCATTTTTATCATTGAATATCCTAACTGTAACATATAGATCATATAAATTATCTCTCACAGCACTTAAAAGTTTATAACAACATAAAACTACTGCAAATTTGGTGTTAGGAAAATTGATATTTTATGGCTGTTCCTTATATAACTGCCATATTAAAGGACAACTATTCCAATTGCAGATTTAGCTTTAGAATGCACTATATGCTGCCCTTTAATATAGCAGGCTTGAACCATTATTATTTACAATGTCACAGGATGAAATGTTGCACTGTTTAGCCATACTGACATTGTTACAATAAAAAATAAAGATAAATTCTTTGTGACGCAGAACAGTGCAGATTAGGACATTCAAAGTGGAAGTTAAAAGCACTGTCATGGTCTATCGTATTTGACATAAGAACATTTTGCTTTCCAAAAATTACTACTGTCTGAGTTTGATACTGCTTCAGTCCCCATCTTAAACTAAATGTTTCCATGGCTGTTCAAAAACTGCCACACCAGAGGTGATTACAGGGTGCAATTTTTTCATCAAAACATTGTTTTTCTGATGAAAAATGGCTTCTTGACCACAAAACTTTTCACAGAAAATTTTCATTTTAGTTATAATTTTCCATTTTTTTGACCAACACTGGAAAATGAAAGCTTTTTTGGAAAACAAAAAACAATTCCTGGGTTTGGGTTTCATGAATGTCAAAAAATTAAAAAAAGAATTACAGGACATGATTAATTATTTTTAATTTCCCATGAAAAATAATTGGAATCTTTTTACCTTTTACAGGTATGTCCTTTGGCATCAAATAAATCTCTCTTCAGGAAAACCCCACAGAGGGGATTGGGAACTCTGTGACGGCATATATGGAATGCACCTCCCACCTGAAATGCACAAAGGGTAGGGTTTCAGAAGGCAATTGGATGGAGGCATTCTGAAAATTCTCCCATGTTTTCATACATAGATGTGAAGGAAAATGCTGAGGGCTACTTCCTGCATGCCTTCCCTTATACCAATCTGAATATGGCTCCCTGAGGAAAAGTAGTCCCGTGGGACCCTATCTGCAACTATCTTTAGCCTGTGAGAGGAGCTGGGGGTTAATTGGTAGAGGGAATTTCCAAAGTTTTTCACCGCTAGGCACTTAAATCTGTACTTTGGCATCTACTTCAACTGGGTAGCATTCCTCCCTAGGTGGAAGGCCAGCCTAAGGGCCATGCAGCATTTAAAGCCCTACTTCTAGTGTTTAAGTGGATTTATGTGGTGCACAGACTCTGGACTGCAGGGTGCATCTGACTATTGTAAATAACACGTGTTGCTACCCTGAGACCTCCCTGCACAATGTCATCCTGCAATGACTTTTTTTAAATCTAGGTTTGGAAACTCCTGGCTGTGATGGGGAGTTATTTTTATCATGGAGACTGTAGGAGTGTGTGGCCATCCTTCCCTGTCAATCTCAGATGGAGGCCATGCCCCCTTGCTGTCCTGTTCCTAGACAGACAATCTGGAAAGGGGGAAATTAGCTGTCACTGGCATCCAGGCCCTCTGAGCTGGGCTGGGCAGTAATCAGGCTCTTGGGCTCAGGCCCTCAGGCAGAGTGAACCCCCAGACTGTCTAGGACTCTGGCCCTCAAGCAGGGGAGAGAAGTAAATAGTCTAGGAGCCAAGTGCTCAGGCAGTGCAGGACACCAAACAGTCTAGGGGGCTCTGGCCCTCAGGCAGGGCAGAGTAGTAATGAGTGTAGGGGCCCAGGCTCTCAGGTAGGGTGGGGTGCCAAACAGTCTAGGGGGCTCTGGCCCTCAGGCAGGGCAGAGTAGTAATGAGTGTAGGGGCCCAGGCTCTCAGGTAGGGTGGGGTGCCAAACAGTCTAGGGGGCTCTGGCCCTCAGGCAGGGCAGAGTAGTAATGAATGTAGGGGCCCAGGCTCTCAGGTAGGGTGGGGTGCCAAACAGTCTAGGGGGCTCTGGCCCTCAGGCAGGGCAGAGGAGTAAAGAGTGTAGGGGCCCAGGTTCTCAGGTAGGGTGGGGTGCCAAACAGTCTAGGGGGCTCTGGCCCTCAAGCAGGGCTGAGCAGTAAAGAGTCTAATATACTAGCTCTGGCAGACTGTAGACCAACACAGGCCTCCTGGCCTTACGTAGTGTAGCCTATAGAGCTAGTTTGCTTGGTTGCTTGCATACAGTATATGTGTTTGTGACCTTTCACATAGATAAGTGGGCGGGTTAAAGCAAGTTGGTAGGTAAGACCACCCAAGTTCATGGCCTTTTTCAGACTTAACCGGTACACCACAAAGAACATGGAAATAACCAGTTAGGACAGAAATAACAGAGATGAGGATGAGCTGATGGTTTCTAATAGTTATGAATATGTCATGAAGATGCATGAGCATGACAGCCTATAGAGTAAAGTGTACCCTAACACTTTGTGGGTGAGGAAGTTAAGTTTGGACATGGAAGAAGGTCTACCTACAGCTTATAGCTCCAGCTTCTTCCAAGTTCTTTGCGTCTCACTCAAGACTTGAAGAACTCACTTGACGTGACAGAAGCAAGGCTAGTCCTTTGTCTCTTATCAAGGAAGGGTGCAAATATATTAATCGAGAATCTTTTATAGCATATAATACCACATGTACTGCTAGAACAATATCATTGCTTTTGTAATTGGTTGATTATTTGATTACTACTCCATTACTATTCTATTTATCTCAATAAAAGGCTTAGAGCTGCCTTTTCTTCTCAGTGTGAGTTTCCCTGTCACATATCTTGAGGGTCTCTGCAAATTCTTTTCATCAGATTAATTGGTGAGCCTATAACCCATATTACATAAACAATACTATTAATCTCCCATAAAATCAGGCAACAGCGGGGAGGCTGCCACCTTAGGGGTGGGGTTGGCAGCAGAGGGTAAGGCCCAGGGCCCTGACGGGGGCAGAAGGTTCCAGCACTGGGTCAGCAGGAAATCCAGCCGCAACATGATGACCTGGATTCAGGCAGCAATGCAGCTGGACTAGAATCAGTTGTCCCTGGGCTACTTCTTCCCTCTCCTGATGGTGTACCTGGATCCTGGGGTACATCTCCTTGGGGTACACCACCAGTGATAGTCCCAGCAGCTCTTCAGTGTCTGGGGTGGCTGGCAGCTCTCGTAGGTCTGGTGAGTCCTCGGTGCAGCAGAGGTTCTCTTTGGGTTCCCATTCCAGCAGCGGGTGGGGACATCTGTCTCCCTTGGCAACTCCAGCCCAACTAAGCGGCAGGGCCTGCCTTTTGTACATCCTGTCCCACCCCTCTGCTTCCCATGTGGCAGCCCTGGCCTTCCTGGTTTCACCCACCAAGGGGTGGCTGGTGGCTCCTTCTCAATATTAGAGGGAGGCTATACACCCTTGCTACAGAGACACTAACTCTTATTTTACTATATCAGCTCAAATGATAATGCTATAACGGTAACTCCAGAACCTGAATACATTGAAAACAGAAAGCTGGTGCCAAATGTATCAACAGGCTTTTAATAGACTCTTCAAATGTCATATTAAATAGAAAATTATCAGTATTTATCAGTTTCATGCTCTCCATGATATCATCTGGTAGCCAAGGCACTTGATTACAGTCATCATGATAATGCTACAATAAAGAATTATGAATTGTTTGTTGCTGACTTGAGACCAAGCTGAAAAGATCATATCATAAGACTAGAATTCAGTCTCTTTTAACTTTATTGTATTAAAAAGTTATAAGAAATCACTGTATGATTTTCACTATGCCCCAGCCATGAGAGACCCATTATTTAACTCTTCATTTAATTTCCAGATGCTGTATATGCACAATGTAAAGAGTACCCAGAGACTGCAGGCAGGAAACAGGCATATGGTAGGAAGCTATGACTTATATGCATGTGGAAAATGCCATTGAAATTAGAACTTGTATTGTGTGTGTGTGTGGTGGCTTTGTAATAAACGTCTGTCCCAGATTTGGACTTTAGCGTACAAAATCTGAGTGTTTACTGTGACCTCCCCCAAGCTCACTACCAGCTTGGATTTTCTCTCGCTGCCACCAGATAGTAATGAGGCTACTATCAGCCTGGATTCCCCCAAATACTCCTTGGGGGACCTCCTCTGTGGACTCCCCAACTTCCTTTGGGAAGACCCCCAAGACCCAGACCCCTGGGTCTCCCTATCTCATCCCCCAGCTTCCCCCCCTTCCTGGGTGAGCCTGGGCGATGCTAATACTTACTCCTTGAATGCAAAACCAAGAGAGCTATTTACCTCCCCCGAGGCTAGGCATTCAAAGCTAATCACAGCTAACACACCAGGAGATTTCCCCCCCCTCTGTCCTCGTAGCAGTAACTAGAGAAAACTGCAACCACAAGGGAACAGAGTTGATTCTTTCTCTCTTTCCCGTAGCCTGTTTTCCCTGGGAACAATAGGAAAATAACCCACAGAATGTAATGCTTCCCTCCCCCGCTCTGTCTTCCGTGAGGGAGACAGATAGCTGGTACAGAGATGTCTATCCCTTTGCCTCACTAGGAAAGAAACTCCCACAAGTTTTAAAAGAACTTTATATAAAAGAAAGAAATACAAAATAATAATACTGCATTAAGAGATCAATACAGGCTCTTGCTTATAAGAAAATATGAATAAACAGTCTGATTTAAAAGATAGCCCCTTTAACCAGTCCAGCAAATCAACAACACCTGTAAATACAACACAAAGCATATAACAGCCTATTTGCTTGTGGCCTTTGTACTCACACTTTGTAGGAAAATATTAGAAAGAATAGGAGTTAGCAGAAAAGATGTTCCTCCATAGCTGGGAAAAACAAAAGACCTAGAGTACACAATTCCCGCCCCTGAATTTTAAAAAATCCAGTTCTCTGATTGGTCCTCTGGTCAGGTGTTTGGTTCCCTTTGTTCACCCTTTACAGGCAAAAGAAAATTAACCCTTACCTTACCTATCTACTTATGACAGGCTTCTCCAAACTAGAATTCATTAACTATTGTCACAACCTGATAGCTCCAGCTTACAGTGCACCATTTCTTTCATGCTGGCAGGGTACCAATGAATCTTACTATCTACCGTGGGCCTCCAGAATCAGCCACACCAGCAGCAGGAAATTCAGGGTGATCTAGGACTATTGCCGGTAGTGTGCAACATATCATGGAGGTGTCGTCCTGGACTGCTCCTTGATTCTAGACACCCAATAGCAGCAGCAAAATTCACCATTGTTCCTGGGTCTGACTAGGAGATTGCATCCCATCCTATGGAATGCAGACCTAGCTACATCAATGCATTCATGTGTTGCCAATTCTCATGATATTTGTTAGTTTTCATAAAGCCCCAGCTCCTGGAGTCATCTAAACATGTAAGAACCTTTAAACACTCCTCTACATTTCTAGTCCTCGTGGTTGCAGAGAAAAGCTTATGAATGTGACCTGAGCATTCTGTGAAAGGTTTAGAAACCAGAAAACAAATTTAAAAAACCCAAAAATGTATTTTATAAATCTTCCTGATTTTAAACAAATCTCATGATTATTGATTGATTATTGGGGTTGGCAATGCTGTATCCATGACTTCCAAGCTTTGATTATTAAAACACACTACACCTGGGCGTGAATCCATAGTCATCAAAATTCCAACTGGTACAGAACAAGCACATTATCTCAGATCTGCCATGATTGCACGGTTATCTATTGAATCTTGGAGCAAGTTTAAAATTCTGTTCTTGCTTTTCAGTGCTCTCCACCTTGCCTGAGACCAGCTCTCCCACTGCTAGCAAGACTCCCCGATGAAGTGATGATCTTTCAGAGGTAATGACATTCCCAGATGATAGGTTAGACTAGTAAACTGGAAACCCAGCCTGTTTGGCTGCTGGCCTATGGCTAAGGATCTCCCCCAAGATCAAGAGGATCATCAGAAAACCTGGCCATATTCAGGGCACAATCCAACACTCCCATCTGCTGTAGCTTGTCTTCCCATAACACGGATGAGAATGACATCACAGTCTTATTCTGCCTGCTGTCAGGGTAGGGCCAGAACATAACTAGGAACAAAAGATTACTGAGGTGCATATGTGAAGACATGCACAGGCAGTCTTTACAGGAATATATTGAGAGGGCGCCTGTCTCATTCAGTGCACAAAGTGTGCACTCAGTGAAGCAAGGCTCCGCCTCTATGACAGCCTGAGCCAAAGCTCATTGGAGTCAATCTGGGACAAGTGGAGGTCAGTGAGCACTGGAGCAGGACCAGTATGTACATTTCATGTGGGGCAGAGCATTCTAGTGCTGTCTAGCAAATAGTTCCACAGAATGAAATTTATTTTGTCTATTATGTTTCCTTTTTGAAAAACCTAAGAAATTCCATTTTAAAAAACTGGTAAAAGCATGTTAATTTTGGAAAGTGAAGCACTCAAAAATCAGAAAATGCCGAGGTTAAAGATGCCTCTTTAGGCATGACTCTGCCCCTTGTACATGTGCAATGCATTATAGTCTTTCGTTGTGTAAACCTATGCTGCTATTGCTATGGGACCACTCCTCATTCACTTTATATTGTAGTTGTTTTGTTGGAATTTTATAGTATTTGCTGATAAAATCATTAGAGGAAGAGGCAAGCAAAAGTAGCCACCCTGAGGAGGGTGGAACCACCAGTGCCTAAAGCTAGCGTGGAGTAGTCTCTCTGAGCCCCAAGGCAACTTATGCTGACACCTTTAGTATTGATTCCCAGCCGGTCATAATCTGGCTCTAACTTTCCCAGTGGATCTTGGGCCATTCAAGTATATGCATTAGGAGCCGAATTCTGCTCTGTTATGCTATAGCAAATGTCATTGATTTCTATGGAGATACTCCTCAACTTACACTGATTTTAACTGAGAGCAGTCTTGGCCCATAGGCATTAGATGTAACTGAAAAGGAAAATTTACAAGAAGTTTAATGTGAATGAAACATGCCTTGGAAAATGGACAGTGTGAAATGGACACAGTTTAAACATCAACAGCAGCCTGACGGGCTTGAGGAACTCTGGTTGCTGAGAAGCCTTAAAGTACAATGCCACATGTGTAGGCTTTCGCCAGGTTGCCGTGTCCTTTCCTAATTCAAATTGCAACTGTAAGGATGATAAAATGGAAAATAAATGTTTGTGTAATGGCTCGGAAAAGCCAATTAGTTTTGCACCAGTGAGAAATAATGCACAGCTCCCCGTGTCTTTAACAAGCTGGCTCTCAATATCTAGGGTAAAATATATCTTCACTAGCCAAATGTACTTACAAATTTAAGTAGCATGAGAACAAAATGTATTCTGCAAGTGATAATAAAAGAAATAATGCAATAAAGTTTCCATATTTTATTAGAAAAAGAAAACAATTAAAACAAAATCCAGGTAATAACTTATTTACCAAATGTCATAATTATCTCTTTTGCTGCCAAAACATGTATATTCTTTTCCTAGCAGTCCCTTTCCCCGAGGAAAAATAAATGTATCTAAGAAATACTTGTTAGCAATGCAATTACAGGCTTAATTCCCCAATCAGCTCCACACACAATAAAAACAAAAATAAGCAAAAAACCCCATTGCAATAGCAATGCAAAATGAAGGAGGGAGAGGGAAAGAGAGCGAGGAGGAGAGAGAGACTGACTGATTAGGTGTTTAGAAAAAAAATATATTTTAATAAGAAATGCTGACACATGCTATGGCAATAGCATTTGAAAGAACCATTATCATTCACTTTTCAGCCACACCTCTTGTCTCTCTCTTCTAGCTAACAGCCTGGAATACACGGCTGGGGTGACAACAACCCTGCATACTGACCAGATCTTCAAATTGGCCTGCTAAACCTAGAGTTGTGAGTTCAATCCTTGAGGGGGCAATTTGGGGATTGGTCCTGCTTTAAGCAGAGGGTTGGACTAGATGATCTCCTGAGGTCCTTTCCAACCCTTATGATCTATGAAAACTGCTCAGCTTCCATGTAGAAGAACTGACCAGATTGTCAAAAGAGCTGAGCACATTGTAGCTAATCTGGGTGTCAGCATCACAGTGAGAACAGCTGGGTGTTAAGCACTTCTGAAAATCTGGTGTTCATTTAGGTGCCTAAATGGAAGCTGATCTCTGGAAAATCTGGCTGCAATGGTGGGTGTTGAGACCCTGGATGCCTGGCTCTGATTGTCCAGCTCAATATGCTAAACTACTTCCCTTCAGCCATCCTAAACAACCCAGCTGATGTCCACTAGTGCTGGAAGCAGGTGTCTGAGGTCACTCCCAAATGCAAGTCTCCAGCATCTGTGTACGGGATTGTATCTCCATATATTCACTGGCCCCATCAGGCATAAGAGCCTGCTACTTACAAACTGCCAGCAAAGTTGCTTCTTTAGGAGCATGTGCTCTTGCTGCTTAAGGTGTCAGGTCACTGACTACCATGATATCTATATGTGGCCATAGTTTATTTTGGTAACATACCATCCTGGTGCCAGATTGTGGTTGCAAAGAAGAATGGCATGTTCTCAGTCCACAATCTGAAAGGTTAAAGAGTGCCGCTCGCTATAACTAACCTGTAGAACCTGAAATCCAGCCATGGCTTTGGTGAGGTTCTAATATGTGTCCCAACTTTGCAATTGAAGCTGATCTCTAGTTTTAATTAAAATAGGTACTTTATAGCTTGCTGCTGATGGCAGTCACCTTTGTGGAAGTGAGGGGTCATTGGTGGCCCTGGCAGTGCAGGAACTCAGTGGAAGAGTCTGTCAAAAGTTTTCATCCTCTGAGCACTGATTACAAAAAAAATCTGAAGACAAATGTTAATGTTTAAAAATTCAGTACTTTAAAATATTAAACATTAGCATCCTGTTAATGATTTTTAAATTGGCACTAAATCAGGATGGAGACATTCTCTATGATAGTCTCATACTTTGGGCCCCTGTATTGCAATGCCACACAAAAATGTCACCCCTATTTCTATTGATTTGTCCTGTCTAAGACCCCAGTCCATGGAGAGACAGCTGAAGTCACTAGAGCTCCAGATAGGTTAACAGGTAGTTTCGTACTTACAGTAGATGAAGAGGATCACAGTAATCAAGCTGGAAAATGCCTGGATCACCACATTAAAGGCAATCCTGAAGAGAGCCATATGAATTGCTGACACAGAATGGAAAAGAAAAACTTGCTGTAAGATGTCTCACATTGAGTAAAATTGATTGACTTTCCTGGCATTTTCTATTAACAGATGCACTGAATTTTGCACTGTACATTTAAGCTGTCAGTATCTCCCCCCATCATGACAGGATGAAAGTTTTGTATTTTAAAGCATGCTTGATTGGAGTTGAAATGGGATCAAGAATATGCATCTTTTACTGCCTGAGATTTTGGATGATAATAATGATAAGGGACTTTCATTTGCAAAAGCCAGTGTGATGTCTCACTTCTCTCCGTTGGATGCAAATTTGGAGAAATGTCCTTGACTTGGGTCATTAGAATTGCTATGATTGGATTTGTGACACTTTTAATATAGACTCAGAAAAACAAAATGCATTATTACTGAAAGAGGGAGATGAATTTACTGAGATGATCTGAATAATTTCTCTGAAGCAGAATTTCCACAGGCAGCTGCTGTCTGTGTCTTGATGAGCTTTGGATTCTGTATAAAGAGGAACACTCCTGCCTTTGTGAAAAAAATCTGAAAAGATTTCTTTATAACATGCTTCTCAACCCACTTCCTAAGAGGTATGACCATCAGCACAGACAACAGTCGATGTAAAACAAAGGTCTAGATTAAATAAAGTGAATAATCTATGGCTGTTTTCCTAGCATCCATCTGAGGCCTGAGACCCCTTTGCAAAATGATGGAAACAAAAGTTACAGGCAATATTCATTTATTCACTCTATTTGCCAGCAGGTGTAAAGAAACATGACCAAGTCATTATTAACCAGATCTCCTTGTTCTCAGGCTCAAGTGCTGCCTTACTTATTGGGGAAAATACTGGGACAGCTGACAGAACAATATGTTTGTAGGTAATTTGTGGATCTCTAGCTCTGTAAAAATCAATTGAGGCTTGTACAGCATGCACGACACCACCATTCCACAGAGCGTGTGCTGGGTTCTGGGGGAAGTCCCAGTGTGAGGCATGGCAGTTAGGCTGGAAATGATGAGTTGTGCTGCTCTTTATCTGAAAGAGATCATGTGGCAGGCGCTCATTTTATCTCTCTAGAGGTTGTGTGGGATTTGAGTGCATGGGTAAAAATGTAGACTGCCAACTCCAGAGGCAAAGTTTCTTCCTTTCTCTGCAGAACAGCGGTGCAAACTTTCCCACTCTCCCCCACCAATGAGCATCAACCCTGACCTGTGGGTATCACTAGGGCCATACCAAATTCACAGTCATGAAAAATGCACCACGGACCATGAAATCTGGTCTCTCACCGTGAAATACGGTCTTTTGTGTGCTTTTACCCTATACTATACAGGTTTCATGGGGGAGACCAGAATTTCTCAAATTGGGGGTTCTGATGCAAAAGGGAGTTGCAGGGGGGTCGCAAGGTTATTTTAAAGGGGCTGCAGTATTGCCACTCTTATTTTTGCACTGCTTTCAGAGCTGAGTGGTTGGAGAGCGGCAGCTGCCGACTGAAGGCCCAGCTTTGCAGGCAACAGCACAGAAGTAAGGGTAATACCATACCATGCCATCTTTACTTCTGCGCTGCTGCAGGCGGCAGCTCTGCCTTCAAAGCTGGGGTTCTGGCCAGCAACCACCACTAAATGTGCAGCTCTCAAGGCAGTGCCACTGCCAGCAGCAGTGCAGAAGTAAGAGTAGCAATACTGCAACCCCCTCTACAATAATCTTTGCGACCCTCCCCAACTCACTTTTGAGTCAGGACCCTGACAATTACAGCACCATGAAATTTCAGATTTTAATAGCTGAAATCATGACATTTATGATTTTTTAAAATCCTATGACCGTGAAATTGACCAAAATGGACCATGAATTTGGTAAGGTCCTAGGTATCACTTTTAAGTGGAGGATATAAGTGATCCCCCCTCAGATCAGCAGCCTGCATGCTGAATAATGCACCAATTCTGTGGGGATAATAACCAGAGATTTTATAAATAAAGAGTGGGTCTTAATACATACACATGAGAGGCAGAGTGAAGGTTGCCCCTTTCTCACCTCTGAGTGCTTCACTTTGCATCCTTTATGTACTTTTTTGACCAATTTAATATTTATTATCATGGTGTCTCCACCCATTTAATTGTACTGAGGGGAAAAACACATTTGTTAACAGCGATAAATGATGGGAGAGTGATAGTGAAGCTGAAATACTTTTTACTTAGACTCTTAGTCTTTGGGGCAGGGACTGTCCTTTTGTTTTGTGTTTGTACAATATCCCGCACAAGGGGGTCCTGTCCTTGATTTAAGTCTCCTAGGAGCTACGGTTATGCAAATAATAAATAATGATGATATTTGTCTCCTGTCACTAGACAGGAATGATGCTAATGGAAAGGGAAAAAATACCTCTGTTAAAGTTTCTTTCCCCACTCTGAACTTTAGGATATAGATGTGGGGACCTGCCACCACGCAGAATTTTAGTGTCTGGGGCACTCTCTGTTTCCCCCCAAACTTTTCCCCCCTGGGTTGCCTTGAGGGACTTCACCAATTCCCTGGTGAACACAGATCCAAACCCCTTAGATCTTAAAACAGGGAGAAATTAACTATCTCCCCTCCTTTCCCCCCACCAGTCCCTGGTGAGTCTAGATCCAATCCCCTTGGATTTTCAAACAAGGAAAAATCAATCAGGTTCTTGAAAAGAAAGCTTTTAATTAAAGAAAGAAAAGGTAAAAATTATCTTTGTAAAATCAGGATGGAAAATGCTTTCCAGGGTAATTAGATTGCTATAGACCAGAGCGCCCCCCCGCCCCCCTAGCCTTAGGTTCAAAGTTACAGCAAACAGAGGTAAAATCCTTCCAGCAAAAAGAAACATTTACAAGTTGAGGAAACAAAAATAAGACTAACACGCCTTGCCTGGCTAATTACTTACAAGTTTGAAACATGAGAGACTGATTCAGAAAGGTTTGGAGAGCCTGGATGGACGACTGGTCCCTCTTAGTCCCAAGAGCGAACAACAACAACACAAAGAGCACAAACAAAAGACTTCCCTCCACCAAGATTTGAAAGTATCTTGTCCCCCTATTGGTCCTCTGGTCAGATGTTAGCCGGGTTCACTGAGCTTCTTAACTCTTTACAGGTAGAAGAGGCATTAACCCTTAACTATCGGTTTATGACAACCTCCTTAAAGATTTATTGCTTTCCAGAACGTTTTCTCCTGCTCCGGGCACTGTTTGGCAGACACAGAAGGGGGGATTTATTATTGCTGAGTTTGTCTTGTGACAGGCTGTGGGATCATCTATCTATCTAAATTATAAAAATCTTGCCTATTTTTAAAGGAAAATCTTCTGTGACCGGATATGCTGACTCTTGATGATACCTAAATAGTGCACTGATAGCTGCATTATAGCTGTGGAAGTAGCCAAGGAAAGAGGCAATGTTTTAGGGGTAGATGTCTTTTAGATATCTTATGTGTACAGTGTCTAGTAAAAGGGCCGCCCAGTCCCTGGCTGAGGCCTGTTGGCACTACTGAAATAGAAATAATAAATCCTAAGGAAAAAGGGAATGCAGCTGTGTACTGTTCACATATAGATCTCAGTAACCTGCTTCAGATTGTTAACTGCAATCATGAATAGTTCTTCTGTCCCCGATTTTTTTCTAAACATTTGTAGTAAAATTCCAGTGGGGGAGAAGTAAGGGAGAAAGGAATCTTTACAGCAATCACTTAGATTAAGGAAGTTTGCGCCAACCTGAGCAAAAGGAGGTTGTTTTTTTTCTTTCCAGGCTGAGCAGGCAAGGTGGGAAACAGTGGTTTGACTGTTGCAGGCAAATCAGGCTGTTTTAATCACTTTTCTTCTGTGCGTGTGTGTGTTTGCGTGCTCCAGGCTGAGTCAGCAATCTAGGGCAAAGTGGTAGGCTTCTCATCATGTGTGCAACAAGGATTGCAATATAACATCAGGGGGAAAAAAGTACCACAAAACCTCCAATATCAGAAATCCAGCAAGTCACTGTTGGGTGAATTGGTGACGGTACTAGCCGTAAGAGAGCAGCTCCCTTTGTAGTGAACTTATCGACAAGATTATTCGAATGTGTTGTTTTTAAACCTTTGGTGGAGTTTTCTCCTTCATTGTGAGAGCATTTTTACCCCTGCCTGCTTCCAAAAAGGGAAGGAGCATTTGAGGAAAAAGTTTTCATCATGACCACCGCAAAAGGTCTTGAAAGAACTTGTCTTGTGGCGGACAGAGGCACCAAGAAGTACTCCTTAGCTCTAGACAGGTAACGCAGCTATCTGTGTCTATTTCACTTTATATTGCTTTGCCCTTGAAGGTACAATGAGCCAGTTAATCTGCAGACATTACTACTGAATTTGAAGCACTCACTTCTCTGAGTCTCGGACTCTATATAGGGGTACGCATTGCGCTATGGTATTGTTTGGGATCTGATGGGGGTTTTTCCCCCTTCCAAACTTTCTTATTAAATGTTGGTTTAAGATATTAGAAATTAGTCTAATGCATCTGCATCTGTGATGGATTGACCCAATCTACCGTTGAAGCCAATGTCTCCTACAATGTATTTTATATGCTTAGTAGATTTATGGTAGCATGCAAAATCCCACTGATTATAATGTGCTTTTAGACTGAATCATAATAGTGCTATTGACATTGTGTTTGAATCCAGGCTCCTTCATGCCTGAATGTCTAAATAACCTATTAGGTGTTAAAGAAATGTGATGGCATTAAGGGCTTGATCCTGCAAAACCTTACTCACATGACTAGCCAACTGGACTTGAAGTCAATGCATGTACTCATGTGATTGAGGATTACTCATGGGAGTAAGGGTTTATGTGAGCAAACCTTTACTTGGTAATCCTTGTAAATGGATTTAGGACCATATCCTGTATTCCCTGCCCTCCCTCTGATGGGCAGGGAATGAAGGACTGGGCTATAAATTAGTTGAGAATTTAAGGGTATTTATTCATAAATGTATTTAATTGTGTGAATTAAATGGTAATTTTTTTTTGTTTGGAATTTTCAAAAAATGAGTATAGATGTCTACTAGGAAATACCTTTATCCTGAAACATATTTTCATTCTTCCTTATGTTTAGGAGCAGCAAATATTTTAAATAAAATAGCAGCACTGCTACAGTTTAGCACCTCTTGACATTTTCTTTATCTCACTGCTTTTCAGGTTATTTGTTGCTTGGCTCTCTTAAAATATGTGGGGCAGAAACTTGGTAGGAAACCTGTCCATTCTAATTAAAATCTAGCTCTGTGTTTTTCCACTGTGCCCATCGCCACAGTACCTTAGTGCTTTAAATATTTGATTATTGCTTTATTATTATTTACATGTCTGCATAAATATAAATGACGCAGTCCAAAAGAACATATGCATTAGCAATAAAATCCCACTCCCCATATGTTATGTGGCTCATTATCTGTTACCAAGGAATCTCAGTGGTGGTTTACAGTTCAGATAAAACAGCTTGGGGCAGAGCTTCACCCTCCCTCTGGCTGCTTCGCACTGGGGCTCTAAAAGCCCTGGATCTGACTGTGGGAATATTTTTCTGGCAAAGGAACTGCTTCTGATAACCCCCTCACAAGCCCTGGTATTAGGGGGTGTGCCAGGAAAGGGCTGGGGGATGGATGGGGCATTTTGAGGGTGGGGTTAAAGCATGTTGTCTTGGGAGATTGACATAGGTCCTCAGGGCTGTTTAAATTGTGCAGAGCAGCTCAGGATTAGGACAACATAGAGCTGGTTTAGAGCAATTTTAGCCCCTCCCCTCCCTGGGCTGCAAGTTCTGTGCTGCGCCTCTTGTTTTTTAACCTGTAAAATTCTTCATGGACAAGTGCTTGTTACGTATTACAGCAGTAACTAGAAACTTCCACCAGCTTGGGACCCCATTGTGCTAGACACTGTATCAACCCATAAGAATGGCCACACTGAGTCAGACCAACAGTCCATCTTGCCCAGTATCCTTACTCTGAGGGTAGCCAGTACCAGATGCTTCAGAGGGAATGAACAGAACACAGCAATTTTGAGTGATCCATCCCATGTCATCTAGTCCCAGCTTCTGGCAGTTGGAGGTTTAGAGATACCCAAAGGATGGGTATCCCCGACCACCTTGGCTAATAGCCACTGATGGACCTATTCTCCCTGAATTTATCTAATTCTTTTTTGAACCCAGTTATACCTTTGGCCTTCACAACATCACACGGCAACGAGTTCCACAGGTTGACTGTGAATTGTGTGAAGTACTTCCTTATATTTGTTTTAAACCTGCTGCCTATTAATTTTGTTGGGTGACCCCTAGCTCTTGTGTGATGTGAAGGGGTAAATAACACTTCCCTATTCACTTTTGCCACACTCTTCATGATTTGATAGACTGCTATCATATCTCCTCTTAGTCATCTCTTTTCTAAGCTGAACAGTCTCAGTCTTTCTAATCTCTCCTCGTATGGAAGCTGTTCAACGCCCCTAATAATCTTCGTTATTCTTTTAGGTACTTTTTTCAATTATGATATATTTTTTTGTGATGGGACAACCAGAACTGCACACAGTATTCAAGGTGTGGGCATACCTTGGATTTATACAGTGGCATTATGATATTTTCTGTCTTAGTATCTATCACTTTCCTAAAGGTTCCTAAAATTCTTTTAGCTTTTTTAACTGCTGCTGCACATTGAGCAGATGTATTCAGAGAACTATCCACAATGACTCTCAGATTGGCTATGAAAGGCAGTGTATCCTACTGGTTATAGCAGTATGCTGTGATTCAGAAGATGTGGGTTCTATTCCTAGCTTTGTTACTAAGCTGCTGGGTGACCTTAGACAAGTCCCTTCATTACTCTGTGCCTCGTTTTACCAGCATATAAAATGGGGAGAATGATGCCAATCCCCTTTGAGATCAACTGCTGAATAGCTCTATATGCAAATAAGTTATTATAGTTGGGGGGGGGAAATCCATACCCTGAAGGGTTTATAATCTTTGACCCTAATCCTGCAAAGTACTGAAATCAGTGGGGCCCAGCAGAGGCACAGGGGGCTGCCTACACTGAGCTCAGTCTATTTTTGGGATCTGTGACAACATACAATGGGTGGAGTAAAGAAACAAATGTAGGTGTAGGGAGGATGGGGTAACAATATTATGAGCATATATTTGCATAGACTGGCTGCGTGCACAGTTTCTAGGTGTAATAAACTGAGAAGTAGTAGTAATCAGTTTAGTCCTGGGGATAAATTATTGTATTTTTCAATTCTTTGTGTGTATGTTTAGCAGAAACAATCCAGCTGTATTGCTTTCAAAAGCATTTATTTTGCAGAGAAATTGGTTACTTCTTCACAACACTTATTTTTTTAGTAAGCCCTTTTTTCTAAAAAATATGGAGATATACCTAACTCACAGAACTGGAAGGGACTTTGAAAAGTCATTGAGTCCAGTCCCCTGCTGTTACAGCAGGACCAACTAGTGTTCCTGAAAGGTTTTTGCCCTAGATCCCTAAATGCCGTTCTCAAGGTTTGAACTCACAACTGTAGGATTGGCAGGCCAATGCGAAAGCCGCTAAGCAATCTCTCCCCAATGCCATTATTATTATATTATTCTGATGACAAAATCCTAGTCATCATACTTGTTTTAGGAAGTCTGGCTACCTGAACCTCTCTCTCCACAGAGTTTTGGAGCGATCATATTGCTATAGGCCAGTGGCTCTCAACCTATTTATCACTGGGGCCACATCTGCGGCCCAAAATGTGTTACCTGGACCGCAGGATGAGAACCACAGCATGTCCCCCCAACTCCTCCCACAGACCCCATGCCTCCCTTCTAGGGACCCTTCCACAGAGTGGGGCCAGGAACAGAACCCTGGGTGGGGGGCTGGGCATCAGGGACCCTAGACCCCACTGAGTGGGACTGGATGGCAGTCCTGACCCTGGACCCTGCCGTGTGAGGCCGTGTGGCAGGGCAGCTGGGTGGCAGTCTGAACCCCAACCCCGCGGGACCGGCTGGCAGTCCCAACCCCAGATCCCCTTATGTGGGGCCAGGCATCAAGGAACCTGGACCCTGTCATGCAGCCCAGCGGCTTTTAGCACATAACTGGGCCACAGCTGTGTGCTAATTGGGCCAGATGTAGCCCACAGGCCTCAGGTTGAGAACCGCTGCTATAGGCCCAGGTTTTCAACAGACACTAGTCATCCCAGGTGCCTTGAGTTTTGTTTGCCCAACTTGAGACACTTTAAAGGGAGCTGTTTTTCACAAAGTGCTCAGCATTCATCCTCTGCAAATCAGGTTCCTTTAAAGTATCTCAAGTTGAGCACTCACAGTTGCTAGTCACATGAAAATCTTGGCCACATGAGTCACATACGGACATCAGATCAATGCAAGTTGAACAATTTGATATCCTACTTGGTAATACCGTCATTTGTGCAGGAGTATAACAGTTACACTCTCGTTATATCAATGATTTGTTGACCCAATCCAGTGCTGATGAATGTGTTTCCTGTTATATATTTTATATGCTTATTAGAGTTATTGCACTGTGCAAAATCGTATTGATTACAATGGAATTTCGGATAGCATCTAGCAGTTTGAATCAAAGCTTCATCAATCTAGTTTCTTACTATTGTTAAAATACAAAGAACAGCAAATAAAGAGACAACATTAAAGTAAGTTTGGTTGCTCTGAGAAAGTTTGAAATTTAGAGTTGCACAAGCAAATCCACCCCTAAGGGGTAGACTAATACACAATGTGTATGATGGAAGGTAAGTTTTAAGCTCCTCTGTGGAAATGCAGAATTCTTCTGCTGAGTTGCCCTGATATCAGGTGCTAGAACTTTGCGCAGAGCTGCAGAGTTGCTTTTACTAACCCATCTTGCTGTCAGGACAACTGAATCCTGAATATAAAAGGGTTTAAGTGGCTCTCGGAGGCAGGGGATACAAGAAGCAGTGACAAGAGGGACAACCCTAAGAAGAGGTGATCTGAGAAGAAAGCTTAAGGCTTCTTGACACTTGAAAGTTATTTCGGATTAATATGGGGTGTGAATTTAAAGTGCTATAGCTATTTCTGAATAACGCCATATATAGACAAGGTCTCAGGCTTGAAACTGATTCCTGCCCACCCTGCTCACACCGCTGTGCAAAGGTCTGGCCTATGGACTCTGAGGAGAGTTAGTGAGATGACTCTTTTACACATGGACTCATTTTACATAACAAAGATGTGGGGGATGTTTAGTTCCTCCTATCCTAACTTTCTGCTGCGGAAGTGAAGCTCAATGAAAGCTCTCATGGAATCAAGGGTTTCTCTTCAAATGAGTGGTTTGTGCCAGACCTTTCTGCTGATCAGTGGCCCCGTTAAGCGGGTCTTGTGTCCAGTGGATGTATTTGATTGCCAGCTCTCTGATCTTGCTCCCAGCTTGCTTCTCTAGTGTCCCATGTCTGACCCTTCTATGTGTAAGGGGGCAGGAATTCCCCTGTATTCTGGCATCACCACCCCATGCAGGCATCACCACAGGCATCACCACCCTATGCAGCTGTTCTGATTTGGGGGGCGGGAAAAGGAGGGAATGGGGTCATTGACCACGCTTTAGCACTCATTTGGTGGGTTAATTTAATGTTAAATTGCCTCTCAAAATTATCCCTGAGACTTCCAAAACTACTGTATCCAACTCCTAGTAAAGAGTATCTCTACTGAGCACCCAAGTTTGCGGATGGTTTTGCTGGCCATGAAGACAGCACCAGCATGCCAACCGCAATCGTGCAAAAATCATGTCAGGCCCCAAGAATCATGAGATAGCCTTAAAATGCCTGGAATTTCAAAAGTAATGAATGTTGGGTTCCTATAGATTTGTCCCTTGGTTTTGGAGCCTTAAGGCTGCACCTTTTCAAGCTTTCTTTTCTAACCGTGAGGACTAGAAATGTCTTTTTGTTACATAGAAGCTGTGATTCTCATGTAATCTCCTGATTCCAGGAGCTGGGGCTTTAAGAAAAACACTAAAATATTATGAGATTCTTGGTAAAATGGCGAGAGCTGGCCACACTTCCACTTTCCTTGCAACAAACCCTTTATCTAGGTCGTGCTTAGTATCTGTAGCGCCTGACACTTTACAATAAGACCCACACAGATCAAGAGAGAGATGTTCAAAATGTGACTTCCCCTTTTATGCCTACAGACTTCCTCTCCAAGAAGGTGATTCTGTGTCTGCGGCAGCTGCAATCATAGCAAGTCTCCTCATTTAAAAGGAGAGGACTGCCAGTAGGGCACTCTCTCTGAGGGGCTGTGATGCGATATACAAACCCCACTCTGGAGAGGAAGGGGTTACAGAACAGTTCTAGGCCCAGGCAGCCCAGCCACATCTGCAAAGCCTGCATCAGCTGGAGGCAGGGCTTTAGAAACGGAAGCAGAGCGGTTCAGAAGGGGGCAGAGGAAAGGAGCAGAGGTTTTGCTCCAAAGCTCATTGCCTGAGACCTGACAACACCGACGCAAACCCACTAAGGAGAAGCAGGTGACTCAGTACGCAAGTCAGAAACTGGATTGGAGTGATTTATTCTGGGAAGCTGAAGGGAGCTGTGGTAGGAAGTGGGCCAGTCTCATCACCACAAGGTATCGGGTGTAGCTTCGCACCACTGGGCCTTGGACTGGAGCCTGGTGGAGAGAGAGGATGTTACGACGCCTAGAGTGTTCACCAAGGTGGAAGTCCAGCTGGAAAAGGTCTTGACAGTTCGAGGGCTCAGCCCCCAGTAAAACCTCTGCACTAAAGGGGAGAACTGGAAACCTTTGGGATGGAGGCAGTGAAGGACCAGGCCGTGCTTTTCAATGGGGAGACACCCTGCCAAAGACCTGCCTAACCAGTAGGCAGCACTGTTGATGATTGTGCATCTACTACAGGAGCCCTTAAACATCAAACTCATTCCCTCTTTAGGCCAAAATCAGATATCAGGGAGTACTGCAGAGCATCTCTCTTTTCCTTGGCTTTGGGGAGTTGAAAGTTTGAGGAGTTTATCTTTTTATTAGTGGGTGTAAAGTATATGATTATAATCTTGGCAGTTAATTTATTATAATTAATTATTATTATTATTTGTATTGTGATACCACCTAGAGGCCCCAGTTAGGGATCGTGGCCCCATTGTGCATAGGCACTGTGCAGACATACAATGAAAAGACAGCCTCTGTTCCAAAGAATTTACTGTCCAAGTACACAAGAGACAACAAGCAGCTACAGCAACCCAAAAGGGTGAACACAAGTTCATCTGTCTGTATCCACCTGTTGTCTCTTGGTTTACACTTAGATTGTAAACTTGTGGTGGGCAGGAATAGTCTTTTTGTTCTGTCTTTGTATAGCACCTAGCACAATAGGATCCTGGTCCATGACTAGGTGGATTTTATGAGCTGAGAAGTTAAGTTTCATATGTAGTCACCCCACAAAACCTAACTAAACAAAATAACTGCAGGCATAATGACTGTCAATTAGATGTTTAGTACAGATGTTAGTCAGCTGGTTTATATCTAGCTTGCAAATATTTACCTGCTTTGTTTTGCACCTACACCATTGAGGAAGCAAGAAGAGACCTGTGGACAGGCAGGCTGAAAATATGACCCCAAATGACTTAAAAACATCCAAGGTTGTATGCAATGTAGTCATAGCCATGTTGGGCCCAGGATATTATAGAGACAAAAAGTTACCTCACCCACCTCATCTCTTTAAAACCTTCCAAGTTTAGGATGACATCAGTTAAGATCAGCATGGTACCTACATAAAGGAGATGAATATAGTTTTGATGTGTTATTTCTAAAGATAGTTTCATTATTATTTCAGACACAGATAAAGCATGATTTTCCTTTGTGACGGAGGTGTTCCTTCTCTGGAAAGTTTGCTGGTTCTGGTTTCATTCCCCTCACTGGAGTTCTAATACAGCCCTGTGAGGAAGGCAGCTGTACCTGTCAGCTTGTAGAGCAAGTCACTGCACACATCACATGAAAACAAAGACAAGGAAGCTGTAATCACACTTGTTAATGATTTGCAGTGGTTCTGCAGTATGTATTAATGTATTCTTATTCACTCTTATTCACTCTTGTGTGACTCAGTAGGTGTCCCTCCATGACATGTACCCTTATTGCCTTTGCTACAAAGAAAAAAGAATTTGAAATGGAAGAAAAGATTGTTTTAATTTAGGACTCTGTTTGCAATGTGTCAGTGCAGGGAGCTAACGCTCGAAGGTTGTGTCTCACTCTAGCACATATGGGAGATTTATGGTTTGCCTACACTGATCTGTGCACTGTTAGCTCTTGTTCTCTGCTTCTAAAAATTTGACTGTTAGATTATTTTAATTAGCGGGGAGCTGCTACTGAGGAATCTGTTACTCGCTACAGTTGGCAGGGGTCTTCCTAATACATTTGGCCAGGTTATGTTCTCTTTTACTCTGGCTGACTTCAGTGGGAATGGTGGATGCTCAGTGCCTCTCAAAACCAGGCCATTAATTTAGGGGTCTAATTAAGACACATAAATGTGACAATGTTTGGCTTTACTCTCAGTTTACCGATCTGTTCAATGAGGTCTACACCACAGTGCTTACCAACCTCATAGTAATTGTTTGAGGTTGTGTTAGCTGATGTTTTGTAAGGTGCTTTGAAAATTTAAAAGAAGAAAAAAAAGCACAAAAAGTGACCCAGTTGCTGACAGCATAAGAAGGGTTTGGTGACTGAGAAATGTGGAGAGATAATTTTGGCACCTCCATTCTAGCAGACTCCCAAGGAAATTGCGACTCAGGTTCTCAAGATATTTTTAACTTTCAGTGCCAGCCAATGAAAATCAGGTTAAGGGAAAATTAATTTTTTTCCTCACACAAAATACAGAAGAGAGCTGGGATTTAACTCCAGAGAGAAAGAGAAGCTTGCATGCTGTGAGCTCAAGGGGAAAGTGAGTAAACTGTTTAACTCAACCATCTGGAATTAATCAATTTGTGGTACCTTCTGGGTCTAATTCATCAGCAAAACACTGTGTTTCAAGTGACACAGTTGAACATGAGAAAGCAGATGAATATAAACACAAAATAATGGCAGACTCTTATGGAGGGCTAGCCCTCAGGGTGCTGGCTGGTAGGGCAACACATCACCATATGTGAGTCCTGTTCCCAGATGGCTCACCCGCAATTTATTTGCTGTTCTGGGAAAACAGAGAAGAGGAGAAGAAAACAAGGAAAAAGCATCTCCACTCAGTGGGCAATAAATCTGACCACTTACTCTGCCAAATAATCTCTGTGGAGACAAGTACAGGGACTAGGTTATCTAGGCTAGGCAAGCAAAGAGACTCATGGAGCTGGTATGTGCTCACCTCAGAAAGCCCTGCTAGGGAAAAAAAAACTGACTTTGGGGAGCATAGAATATTTAGAAAATCAAACCCATGCTGATAATTACTGGACTTGGAGAGCAAGGAAAATTCCTGCCACTTTCCCAGTAAATGGGCTGACAGATCCTCTACACCAGAGTCTCTCCTTTGCCGAAATCCACTTGGTGAAGGCAGGGGAGGGAGAAGTTGTCAGTGTTACAGCTCCTCAACTTTCAAAGTATCCCAGCCCTGATGTAAGTTACTGCAGCCCCTAGGTTGCTCTATCTTACAGCTAGTTTGTTCCCTAGGGGACCAGATGGCAGCTGTGAATTGAAAGAGCTGTGCTGTACTATGACCTGCCTTCTCGTTTCACTTCACATCCTGACCTACCCCCTATGCTAGGCAGGCAGGCAGGGAGCATAGGTTCCACCAAGTGATTTCCTCCCACTGAGAAATTCTCTCTTGGGTAGGTATGGCCAGTTTCCAGCCCCTCTGCACCACTCAGCCAACACAAAGGGGGAAGAACCCAGGCAAAGAATCTGTCCCTATACCTTGATCACTTGTTACTGGAAAAGTTATTTGATCAAATAATTCACGTGATGAGTACAATTAGTTTCAAGGTTTTTGTCCTGAACGGGTTTACTGTTTCACAAACAGCACAGGAAAAGCTGTATAAAGTCAGTAAAATCTATGTACCTTCTGAAGTTAGGGGCCTTTTAACTCAATCTACAAGACACATTTTAATCCCAGCGACAAATCCTTCAGCTCAGGGAATGTGAAAACAATCTGTTATTACCAGAGTGCCGTTAAACCCAGGTCTGCATCACATCTCTGAGCTAATTTCAGACTCAAAACAATAGGGCAGTTCATTACATTTCAAGACTTTCATTACATTACATTCCAAGACAGTAATGTGGCACATCAACATTCATAGACTGTAGATGGGTAGAGCGTATGATTTTATAAACTTTATATATGTAGCATTGGGAAGAAATAGTTGGTTATCATATCGCACTCCTACAATAGCAATTCAGGAAATATGCCAGGGGAATTTTATTGTTGGATTTATTACACCAGAAGCAGCTGCTGCAGCAATAAATACTGCAGTTGAAGTTACATAGTGGATTCTATTCTAACCCCCTTGGGCCAGTGTCTATTCCATCCAAGCTTTGCTCAGTGCAGGAATAAAGGAGTAGAGAACAAAGGCACTTACAAAACCATCTTGGAGCCACCTGGCCCCTATCATAAATTAGAGCAGTCCCTGGACAAGGGCCATAGGGGCCACTCAACAGCTGAAGACAGCTGCAGTTCAGTGAATCCTAACCATACCCCTTTCCTTCCATCCCCTGGTATCCCCTATGTCGGAGGATTTGAGAGGGGACAGGACTGAGGTGTTTTGGCAGCTCTAAATTTACTAGGAAGCTGCTGTATGTTGGGGAAATTCTCTAGCAGCAAGTTCTGCTTAAGGTTTGCTCCTTTTATGCCACTTGAGTAGCATACATGGGGACCAGGCTACCATGCATCCCCTGCTTATAGTGACTCATCCTTTTTCATCTTTTGTGCTGGCAATTTCCATGCTTAGTCTCTGCCTGAAGCTGGATTTTTTTGGGTGTGCACACATGGAAGGTTTGAGAAACAGTTCAGCTATTTTTGAGTATGAAGAGAGTGGGATAAGTGAAGTTTTTCAATTATAAAAAAGGAATTGTGGCCCCTTTTAAACTAATAGTCCTGTCAAAATTGCTGGGAGTAGAACACTGATCTATGATTGAACTTTTCTATGGATCTAGCCCTTGTTGAGAATGTTCCATTAAATTTGATTTGGATTTGCCCGAGTTCTGACTTTCCGCAAGTCATGCTGTACATTTGCATGGAGCTTTTTGTTTTGTTTTTGCTCAGCTCATAATGTGCACATCTTATGAAGGCTGCACTGTGCATGACTAACTTAGGTGTGTAATGAAAAGAGCACTGAAGCAGGGCATAAAAATGGAAATCCCATGCAGAACAAACTGAAGATCCACGATTTCTTCGAACCTCACCCTGCATACCTGTTACTCATGTGCGTAAACCTCTCATGTGAGTAGTCCAACTGAGGTTCAATGGGGCTTTTGACTTCAGTGATTAGGCACAGAGGTGTGGGATTGCAGGAGTTTACTCCTGAATAGAAATAGCTTTGAAATCTTCTGGTTCTTTCAATCTCCTAGGATGGGACTGCAGCAGAATTATTTAAACAAAGAAGAATGCCAGGAGGAATCAGAGGATGCTGAAGATAATCCACTTTACCACTGCCATAGCCACTCAACAGCCTATGAGAGCAGAAAATTAGAACAATGTCAAGCTAAGCGAAAGCTCTATGCAGCATCAATAATTTGTCTCATCTTCATGATTGCTGAAATTATAGGTGAGTACAACTGTGTTTTGCCATCAAGGAAATTTCATATTGTTCTCAAGGTCAGTGATGATTGAATCCTTTTGCTGTCTCTCTGCACCTATTGTGATCTTCATTACAGAGGGGCGAACCAGCTGGGATAAAATAACTAATCCCAATCTTTTCTAATTAAAAAAAAACCTGTTAACTTTTTTAGTGAATTTCTTAAAACTTTCATGGGACTGTCATTTAAGGATTAAGGCTAGATCCCGAATGGAGGGAATAATCCATATAATAGACTGGTCTGACAGTTTAAGGCTGGTTCAAATCAAGAAGCTCTGGAATTCTCATAAGACAGCCTCCTTTTCTATTTCCAGACTTTATCAACTTTGAATACGATTCAGAAATTTGATAGGATTATCCAAGCCTGGCAGGTCTGCAAACATTTGAGGGTCACCCATCAGTAGAATCTGATATAAAATGAGTGTAATACAACAGTCTTAAAGCCTTTTGAGTAAATTCCAGAGTCATGTTCATCATCTGTGTCTTTCCACTGAAGTCAATGGAGTTACATCGGGGTGGATTTAAAAGCTTCAGGTTTGACTGTTGGTTTGTCTTTGAAGAATTGGAGTGCTTTATGTTTGAGGTGGGGGATGCTATGAGATAGTTAACAGCTCCCAGGCACTCCTGGCCCGTAAATGGCCTATCCCACAACGCTTCCATCTTATGGGCCTGGAGCGCCTTCAAGACCATGACCTGGTCCCCTACTTTGAAGGAACGTTCTCTGGTATGTTTATCATACCAGGCCTTTTGCTCTTCCTGAGCATTGTTTAGGTTTTCTTTAACAAGGGCTAAAGAGTTTCAGAGGGTGTTTTGTAGGTTGTTTTCAAAGTCCAGAATGTTAGTTCCTGGAGAAGGCGTAAACCCCTCCCATTGCTGCTTCACCAACTGTAATGGCCCCTTAACCTCGCGGCCATACACAAGTTCAAATGGTGAAAACCCCAAACTGGGACGTGGGACAGCCCTGTAGGCAAAAAGCAATCATTGGAGTGGATTGGAGGTGGCTGGAGGACAACAATTGCATTTTGCGGCAACTTTTGAAGGTTTTTAAATGTTGTTTTTGTTCTGCATTGGAAATAAAACAAACCCATTTGAAAGTTTTCATGAAAATGGAGTTAGGTTGAAATTGCCATGTTCAGATCAAAACCTAAGCTGCTCAATTTGGGAAGGGGCATGCGTGTTGCCTAGTTGCTAGAGCACAGGCCTGGCATGTAGGAGACCAAGATTACTCCAAATTAGGCAAAGCAGAGAGTTGAACCTGGGTTCCTCACCTCCCAGTAGCCCACTAGGGGGAGGGATAGCTCAGTGGTTTGAGCATTGGCTCCCTAAACCCAGGGTTATGAGCTCAATCCTTGAGGGGGCCACTTAGGGATCTGGGGCAAAAATTGGTCCTGCTAATGAAGGCAGGGGGCTGGACTCAATGACCTTTAAAGGTCCATTCCAGTTCTAGAAGATTGGTATATCTCCAATTATTATTATTTTTTTTAACCACCAGGCTATAGAGTGAAAGAGTTGATCTCTCTCCCTTTTCAGTGAAAACATTGTCTAAACTGGTATCTCTCCATCCAACATTTCAGTTTTGATGAAATGGCATTTTTTGGCAAAGTTTCATTTTGTAGAAAATGTTCCAACCAGTACTAAAATGGATCCAGCTGGCAGTAAATTATTCCACAGTCTAGGAGGCCTTGTTCCTAGGACCTGTCTCCTGATAGTCAGTCTAACTTTTCCTTTGCTCTTTCCCATAGCACTTGTAGCCCCTGGAATCACTCTAAACAATGCCTCTCCCTCCTTGATATTTATACTTCACTGATACTTGTGGGCAGTTATGTTTTCATCCCTCCTTCACCTCCTTCTATTTAGCTGTTTGTTTAGCGGTTATATATATTTATTTCCTTAAATCTTTCCTCAGAAATCTGTCCTTCCAGCCCTTAAATAGTTTTATGATGCTGCTTTGAATTTTCCCCTGTAAAACAAATCCCATATCTTTCTCCATACCATATATATGTACCTCACAGCAGTGGATACAAATATTTTTTCTAAATCCTGGGAAAGCATCTTCTATATCAATGAGAGATTTTGGAGATGTGGTGTTGTGCATGAGATATGTAGTGTGTGAGGTCAGAACAATGTCATACATGCCACATCAGCCTTGTCTTGTGGTAGCGTGAGGCAGCATGGAGGGAGAACTGTGCACCTGAAAGGGATTTTTCCACACCAGTCCCACATAGTATTGTAGAGGACAGCCAGGGAAGGACTATGGGATCCATGCTTATGTAGACCTTGTACCCCTTAAACCCCATGCAAGTACAGGGCTTGTCTGCTTCTCCAGCCCTCTTGCCTACAGGCTGAAGCCAATGGTTTAGTGGTAAAAAAAAAAGTATGTAAACTAACCTAAACTGCACTCCATATTCCCCAAGTGAGAAGCTGGTAACTCTGTTTACCTCTGACTACACTACTGGCTGGAGCTGTGGTCACTGAGAGACTGCACTGCTGTCTTCTACCTTTGTTGTCCATTAAAGGGAGAATTTTTCTCCCCAACTTCTTCATCATCTCCCCACACACATACTTTCCCTGCATAAATTGCGTGTGGGTCAGGTGAATTTCACTGGTGAAATTTGGTGCATGCTATTTATCTCCATACAGTAATTTCCAGTGACAGAAGTAATGCTTTATTAACAAAACTATGTAATCAGCAGGCTTAAATTTGGTGAATACAGCATTGCTAGAGGATAATTGGAAGGACAGATGATATGTTAAGAAAATGTTTCTTTTTGCTTAATGAATCATTCAGACTTTTGCAGTGACAGCTAAGTAACAGGCTTGAAAACCATTTTGTTTCAGACCATTAAACTCTGACAAACCAGTTATTAACTGCAGTTACAGACAGCAGTCTATGGGGATTATTGCAATTATGAACCATATATTTATTTTTTTTAATCATTAGGCTAGACAGCATGTGCTAGATGATTGACCATTGAGTGACTGATAATTTCTATTGCTTTATAGTATACAAAGCAATGAACAGCCACTGTGAGTAATAATCAGTCACAAAGCCATTTGTTGGGAATATTGCTACAAAGAAATAAACTTTATAGCTATAATACAAGCCTTACTCTTGAAAGTAAAGAACATTTTATCCTCCCATCCCCTCTTAAAGGGCAAAATACTCCTGTAGGCAAAGCTGAGATAAGCAGCTAAAATAAGGATTACTCCTGGGGGAATTCTGCACCACTGCACAATGCAGAGTTTGCACAGAAATTAATGTTCTGTGCAGAATTTTCTTTTCCCCCATAGTAATGGGCTGCAAAACTGCTGGCCGCCACTAGAGGCTGCTGGACCCAGCAGAATCCAGCTCGAAAATAGAAGACACTGCCAGTGGAGCGGGGGGAGGAGCTGGAGGGTTTGCAGCAGCTACAGTTCCCAGCTTGCCCTGAAGGAAGGAGGTGGTGTGCAGGAAACTCCACATAAGCCCAAGACTCAGCATCAGGCTGTTTCTCCCTCTGGATCCATGGGCACTGGGCAGGTAGAGGGTGTATGTGAGTGTCTGGGCTGTGGGTCACACCTTGAAGCTGGCTCTGGGGGGTAGAGGGTGTGGGTATCTAGGCTGAGGGGTATGGGCCTCTGGCCCTCTGGCTGAGTTCTGCGGGGGAGGGGGCCGAGAAACTGGAACTGGGTTGTCTATTCTGGGAAGCCGTGGCTCTGAAAAAGATTTGGAGATCGCAGTGGACAATCAGCTGAACAGGCGCTCCCAATGTGATGCTGTCACCAAAAGAGCTAATGTGATCCTGGGATGCATAAACAGGGGAATCTTGAGTAGTAGTAGAGAGGTTATTTTACCTCTGCATTTGGTACTGAAGTGACTGCTGCAAAAATACAGTGTCCAGTTCTGGTGCCCACAATTCAAGAAGGGTGTTGATAAATTGGAGAGAGTTCAGAGAAGAGCCAGAAGACTGATTAAAGGATTAGAAAACATGAATTATAGTGATAAGCTAAATAGATCGAGTCCCTTGAATCTAACAAAGACATGGTTAAGGGGTGACTTGATTACAGTTTATAAGCAGTCTATAAGAAATGGGTGTCAGAGGCAGGGGGAGGGGGAAGGGATGTTACAGCCCCACATCTGAGTCCAAGAAACTGCCCTTAGCCTCTGGGCAGTATGCCTAATGTCTAGAGTCAATAAGATGGCCCTTCTATGCAGGACTGCATGGCTCAGTAGCCAGAGTCAATATGGTGGCCCTCCTTTGCAAAGCTGCACAGCTCAGTGGCTGGAGTCAATATGGCAGCCCTCCTGTGAAGGGCTGTAAGACCTAGTGGCCAGCGGGGAGTGGGCTGCAGCCAGGGTAGGAGGAGGGCCTGTCAGAAGTGACTGTATTCACCACTAGGTCAGCAGGGATCCATCCAAAACATGCTGACTTTGCCCCAGTTCTACAACCAGAAAAAGGCTAATTCCCCTGGGCAACTTCCTACCCTGTTTCCTGTGCAGTTGTCCACCGGTCTTCTGGGGTCATCAGCTGGTGAAGCTCCCTATGACTCCATCCACTCTTTGGCTTCCATGGGCAGCCGGGTATCTGCCTGGGTCTCAGTGCACCTGGCCTCCATGGTTTGGGGCTCCACCAGCTCCTGAGAACGAGTCTGCAATGAGTGTCCTTTCCCCTTAGTGATCAGGCCAGACTGAGCTGGGCTGCTCCTTTTTATACTGAGGTTTCAGCTGGAGCATGCCCAGCAGTGGTGACAGAGTGTGGCTTCCTCAGCCCACAATATGGGGTTAACTTGTCCAGTGCAAGGCAGGTATACCCCATCACAATGTAGAACATATATTTTAAATGGGCTCTTCAATCTAGCAGAGAAAGGTATTAACACAATCCAATGGCTGGAAGTTGTAGCTAAGCACATTTAAAATGGAAATAAAGCATACATTTTTAAGAATGATAGTAATTAACCATCAGTACAATTTACCAAGGGTCATGATGGATTCTCCATCACTGACAATTTTAAAATCAAGATTGGATGTTTTTCTAAAAGTTATGTTCTATGAAATATCTGGGGGAAGTTCAGTTACCTGTGCTATACGGGAGGTCAGCAAAATAATCAAAATTTTCCCTTCCGGACTTAGAATCTATGAAGGTAAGAGTGCTCAAATGGGGATATTTGCAATTAATGACAAAATATGGATTAGGGACAATCCCTGAAAGATTTCAGTTCCGTTTTGGCACCTTGAGGTAGATAGAAGCCTAACTATATCATGTAATTAAAAGGGAAGCCATGCCCACATTGCCGGGACCAGCACAAGGAGATTTCAAAGAGACACCTCTTGGCATGCATCAACTTGGGCAATATGTCTAATAGTTCTTTGGCATCATCTTTCAGAATTTCACTCTGAGCAGAGTGGGGGGTCTTGTAATTCGGTATGAAAAAAAACACAACAGAATGGAACTAAAGTATCCAAAATGTAAAAGGATGTTGCAGCATTTTGTGGTCTGTATGCCAAGTTAAGAGAAAAACATCTCATATTCCAGCTTCTTATGATTGCAACATGTTGCATGTCACTGTCTTAAATAGATATCTACCTAGAAAATATCTGTAGTGCAGCTTTAGGTGATGTATCACAACTGAAAAGTTGGTGTGTTCATGCAGAGTAAAACTGATCAAAAATTTTCATCATAACAGTTTTTGGTCAGAAAGTGCTATTTAGATTATACCTCATTTTTTGTGCAATAATATCCATTTGACAAAATATTGTCATGGGGAAAAAATTGAAAAACATTTTGAAAATGTTGAAACATCTTGGCATGGAAAAGTTTCATTTTGAAATTTTTTTTATGTAAAAATAAATAGTCAGATTCAAAACATTTCATTCTGGTTTTATCAAATCAAAATATTTTGACTGACTGAAATGAATGTGGCTTTTTTTTGCTTTGTTTTTTGTGGGATTTTGTTTTGTGGCAAACTTCAGATTCTGACTTCTTGTTCCTATTCAGGATGATTTTGTTTCTTCAAAAAAAACCCCTCTTTTTTGGTGTTTTTGCCAGATAGAAAAATCCATTTGTGGACCAGCTGTCCTGCAGAGCCCCCTCACATTTTGGATAATCTCTGTTCTGTTGTGTTCTTTCATTTCACTGCAATGAATCCCTGCTGCTCCATTTTGGGAAGTAACCCATAGGCAGCAGTAAATGATGCTTGTAAGGAACAGAAGAATGTTCTGTGTCCTATATGTGTAACTTACAGTATAATTATTTGGGAAGGATCTTGTTGGAGAAAACACTGTTTGCTAGATGAAACATATCACTTTGTATCAGTTTAACCTAGCCACACCTGCAGGGCAACAAAGACTTAAGCCTAGCACCACCTGTGGAGCAAGCTATTTTCTGAACAGTAACTATGTTGTTGAGCTACATAGCACTTGAAAATCTGGCCATGCATACAAATCAACAAGATTCACCTACCACGTGGAGAGGAATTTGAACCAGATCTGCCACCTTGTGGGTGTTAAGAGAACCAGACAATCAGGAGATATACTTAGGGGTCAGATTTCCTCATAAGGTCTGAAAATGACATGTTGCTTTTTGTAATGTTTTCCAGACTTTTTACTGGTATTCATATCAGGGTGTGGTTAAGATCAATAGGTGAGTCGGGCGTGGCTGAATTAATCAGTTGATTCAGAAAGGGTAAAAAAAAAGTGTGATGGTTCTGAAGTAATAGGCCCTGAGTCTTAGCAGCACTGTGGCCACCCTACTGTGTGTTTTATGCCACACACAGCTCTATGCTACTAAGACATCAGTTTCAGAGCTGACATAATGGTTCCTTCTCTGTGATCCCTGGTTGCCATATTTGCCCCATGTGACCATTGGCAGCTGGTGTAATTTAGAGCAACCTTTAGTTTCTCTGGCATAATTTAGATCAGCCTATAGTCTATAGTGTGACTAGCTTAAAGCATGTCCTATATATAAAAAATGATGGGTTTAATATGGCAAATGTAACGCTCCCTTCCCCTACCCAAAATACTATACTGTATGTCACATAAATAGGGCACCGAACATACTATCTTTCTATTGTATTCTTCCTTAAATCCCATTTACTGTTGTTCACTGCCTTTATGTAAGGGGACTCTTGTTTTTGTTGGCTAGCTCCAAGTATCAAAAGAAAGGGGAAGGGTCGATGGGAAATCAGGACTTGAGACTGACAGTCCCCAGGGGAAATGGGGAAGAGGCCAATGCTCCAGGTCAGCCTGATTGGCAGGGTGGGCAGCCTAATCAGGGAATCAGGAGGCCAGGGGGGTCCCGAGCTGGAATTACTTGGGTCAGATAGAATGGGGCTGAGCTAAGGAGAAAGCAGGGGCCCAAGCTGAGCTGGGGAGCATAGCCGTGCCAGCCAGAGGGGCAGAAAAGCAGCCAGGAAGCAGGTCAGAGGTAGGAGCGGAGTCACAGAAGCAGCCCACAGAGCAGACCTGTCCTGGGAGCAGAGCTGTAGCAACCAGAGCCAGAGGGGCCAGAGAAGCAGCCCAGGGAGCTGAAGGCAGAGCAGCATCAGCAGCCATGCTGAGGCAGTGTGGAGCTGGGGCTGGAGCAGTCCAGAAGCTGAGTGCAGTGAGCAGCTGGGAGAGTGAGGGGGACCCTAGGCAGCGGGCCCAACACAGGGAGACACCCCCAGCAAAGGGGTCCTGCAGGCCAGACTTGGAGGGAGATTGTAACTCCGACGGGGCTGAGACGACACTGAAAAGAAGGGTCCTGCCACCTAGAGCCTAGAGCCGCCAGAGCAAGTGTCTGACCTGCAGCATCCTGCAGCACAGCCAGGGCCTGAGAAGGAGGCCTGGGACTTGTGAGGAACAGACTGAAATTCTCTGACATTCCAGAGATGCTGGTTGTGGTGCCTGTGTGCCACAGAACGGGCTGATATGTTTTCCTTTAACCTTTCTCATTTTTTCCTTATTTTTTTTAATTGATTGCTGCTTAATAAATTGTATTTGCTTTGAACTGTATTTAATAATTAGTGGTCAGGGAAGCATCAGGGCAGAGAGAGCACCCCGGAGTGGGGTCACCCTAGCCCCTACCCTAAGTGACCACAACAAGGTTGGGGGTCGAGCCCCCTACGAATCCTGGGCTCAGTCTTGTTGGGGTTATGAGGACTCTGTCACACAGGACAGTGGAAGGGGAGCTTCTGAGGTCAGACAGGCCTCTGGTAAAGGAAGTGGGAGTGAGGACTCAGATCCTTTCTCTAGCACACTTCACCGGGGTAGTGCATTAGCCAGGAAAGTTACCCCCAATAGCAGGACCATTTAGGTTCCTCTAAATCAAGGATGGGCTAACTACAGCCTGTCAGGGCTTTGGATCTGGCCTGCGGGATTGCCACCCAGGAATGAGGAACCACGGCCAATGGGAGCTTCAGGGGAGGTACCTGCAGGCAAGGGCAGTGCATGGAGCCCTCTGCCCCCCATCTCCCAGGGGCTGCAGGGACATGGTGCCGGCCGCTTCCGGGAGTGGCGTGGGGCCAGGATAGGCAGGGAGCCTGCCTCAGCCTCACTGCGCGCTGCTGCCCGCCCAGAGCTGCTCCAGGTAAGTGGCGCCAGGCTGGAGCCCACACCCTGATCCCCTCCTGCACCCTGCCCCCAAGCCCCCTTCTCTGAGCCCCCTCCTATACCCTGCACCCTTCCTGCACCCCAACCCCCTGCTACACCCCAACCCTCTGTCCTAAGCCCCCAACCCCCTGCCCTGAGCCCCCCACACTCTGCACCCCTCCCTGCACCCCTGCCCTGAGCTCCCACTGCACTCTGCACCCCCTCCTGCATCTCAACCTCTTGCCCTGAGCTCCCTCCTGCACCCCGCACCCCGCCTCCGTCCCACCTCCTTGCTCTGAATGTCTTCCTGCACACCACACCTCCTCCCACACCCCGCATTCCCTCCTGCACCCCAACCCCCTGCCCCAGCCCAGGTTCATGGTGCTGCATACAATTTCCCCACCTAGATGTGTTTGCCTGCCCTTGCTCTACGTTATGCCAGAGAACCACTCATCCTGGGGTCAGGAAACAAACAAAGCCATCTCACCCATTTTTGTGTCATGAGTGTTGCTAAGTTTGATCAGGGCCATATTGTGTTGACAAAAATGTCAGTGATTTGTGAGGAGATATTAGGGGCATAATGAGATTGTAATTCAGGATGTTTGAGACTGCAATTGTTCTCCCACTTTAAAGTAGCAATTAAACCACATTTCTAATGAGTTACAACATGTTGAAGATTTACCAGCCACTGTATGCTTTAGTAAAACTAAGATGCAACTTTTTTCAGGACTAGGAATATTTGAATGCATGAATGGGATAAAAACTTCTTCTAGTCTGTAAAAAGTTTAAAGTTATGCCATATATTATCATTGTAAATGAAGTTTTCCTTAGTTTTATTATAACAAATAAGGTCTTGGATACATGTCCTATTATATGCATGTATTTGTTTTACACAGGTGGACAAATTTCAGGAAGTCTTGCTGTGATAACTGATGCAGCACACATCTTGGTTGACGTGACAAGTTTCCTAATTAGCCTTTGCTCACTGTGGCTATCATCTAAACCTTCCACTAAAAGGTTAACTTTTGGATGGCACAGAGCAGGTACCAAATGTACTGTCATATGACCATGTGAAATAGAAAAGATAATTCGTCATAGCATGCACAGGTCTGCGGGTCTATGAGGCTAATCTATTAATGTTCTCAAAGCTCCCAGGATACATCAGAAACTGGAAAACAGCAAGTCATGAAACCTCAAAGAAGAAAAGAATATAGTACTGGAGAATGTTACAGCCAAAGTTATTAGACCAATGGTTCTCAACCTATTTACCATTGTGGGCCACGTATGCAGCTATCTATATGTTATGTAGGGTGCATCCATGCATGCATCTGACGAAGTGGGTATTCACCCACGAAAACTCATGCTCCAAAATGTCTGTTAGTCTATAAGGTGCCACAGGATTCTCTGCTGCTTTTACAGATCCAGACTAACACGGCTACCCCTCTGATACTTGACTCCATGCAATATATACACCAACCTGCCTGCTGTAGCTGCCCAGTCAGGCACATGTCCATCGACACGTGCTCCCGGACATTCAGGGGTAGGGGTGATCCCAACCATTAAGCCATGGGGAACCATAGCTGGGAGGCCACCCACCGGACAAATTTCCACCTCACTCCAGTTCTCCCCCCAGAGATGGGCCTTACAAGGCAGCCTCCTGTTTTGGCTGAGAGTTCAGGTTCTGGACATGGCCAGCAGGGGTCTGGACATAGTCACAGAGCACAAGCCAATGAACAGGCAGGCAGGAGCTGTCAGCTGCAGGCAGTTCCAGGCACGCTGCAGCCTGGAGCATACTTATCCTCCCCAAAGGCGACACGTAGCTGTAGCTTGTGGGGGGACACATGTCCGCCCCCCCATTTCTCTGGACACCTCTGGCATGGATGCCCACAAGTAAGGAGCTGGCATTCACAGTCATCCCCATCTTTTCCTCCTGCACTATCCCATCCCTCTTCCTTCCCCACTGCCTCGCCCTGCCCCCACATGGGCACTCACCATTGTACGGAAACAAGACTTGCATTCATGTACAGTCTACTAAAGGTTTGTGCAATTGTGTGCTCCATTTGGATATCTGTAGACATCTTGAGGCTTCAATTCTAGAGTGCATTTCAGTTTCACATGGTGTTTTCTGGGGCAAATCCCAAGGTGTATATCACCTTCCTGTTTCGGCAAATCCCAAGGTGTATATCACTTTCCTGTTTCGTGAACCAGCAGACACTCTGCAAGCCCATGGGAACATGTATGAATCCATCATTCCCAAACCATGCCCATAAGTCTGCAACAAGCATCAACCCTGGGGAAACCAGATTTATTTGATCCCAACACGATTTGAATATTAGGATATGCAAACACATAAGAACTGCTTTCTAATGGGGAAAGTGTTAGTGCTAATCCATTAGCCAATTCTTTGCATTTTATTTAAAATGCCCTTAAAATTCAATTGTTTTAACCCCTAGAAATTCTGGGTGCTTTGATGTCGATGCTAATCATTTGGGTGGTGACTGGCGTGTTAACATATTTGGCGACCATGAGACTGCTGCAACCAAATTATGAGATTGAAGCTACAGTGATGCTCATTACTTCTGGTTGTGCAGTGATAGCCAATGTCATGTAAGTTGTCTTTTTTGTATATAAAATACTTAATCATTTTGAGATTTCCTGGAGTGACAATATCTACATATATTTACACATATGCTTGCTATTGTTTATCTTTTGCATTAAGGAGTGTGATACTGAAGTGTTTGTTGTTCTCTTAGACAGGATGATCTCATTGATATTTGCAGCATTGTATCTCTTTCAGATTAAGTCTGACTCTGCACCAGACTGGACCTGGACATAGTCACAGAGCACAAGCCAATGAACATATATCTGCTCTTCAACAGAAGCCAGCTTTGGCCAATGCCAGTGTGAGGGCAGCTTTTGTGCATGCCATTGGAGATCTATTTCAGAGCATTAGTGTGCTAATTAGTGCACTTATAATATTCTTTAAGGTCAGTTTTACTGGGTTTACTCACCTTCATAGCAATTAATGATGCAGTTATTTTCATAACACCATCATTAGATGCTATGTACATATTTTCTCTGTCTTAATGATATATATTGTAATTTAGTCAAGGACAGTTATGTTCATTTCTGGGAATAAAATGGCTGTTGAGAGCACAACAATTTTTTCTTTGGGGTTTATGCCAGAAGGAATCTATTGTTATGTGTCTTTCTCTCCTTTATCGTTAGTGGCTTGAGGTCTTAAAGAATAATGCAATCAGAAAATTGTCTGTTAACCCGGCTGTACTGGGACTGTACTGGTCGAGAATATCAGCAATGGTTACTGTGTTAGAGAAATGGATTGTATTGGTTTTTGATTAACTTGTTAAAAATGTCAGCCAGAAACTGAAAATGATGGATTTAATCAATTGATGTGCTTTATATTTTTTTTAGCCAGAATACAAAATAGCTGACCCAGTCTGCACATTTGTGTTCTCTATCTTTGTGCTGGCAACAACCATCACCATTTTAAGGGACATTTTGCTTATTTTGATGGAAGGTAAGAACTTCTGTATGTACAGTAGTTATTTCTGGAATCAATATTATTCTGTTCTCTCTGTCTCTCTATAGAATACTTACCAACACTGGCCAGGGGTTTAAAAATGGGTGCCTCAAGTTAGAGTCTTAAATCCATATTTAGTCCCCTAAATACCTCCCCTGATCTTCAGAAGTGTTGAACAGAGAATGTCTCCCATTAATTTCAGCCAGGTGCCTAAATACACATTTAGGAAGCTAACTTTAGGCACTTATTACTTAAAAAAATCTTCATCACTCTTCATGGAAGATACATTCTCTCTACATGTGAATTATGTAGAAATCTCAAAAATGTTAATTGTTGAAATTGTACGCCGGACTTTTTGAAAATCAATCTCTAAATTACAATCTTGCAGGAAGTTACTACAGTTGTATGCAGAAATTGGGTATACACATGTTCAGAATAGCCATTTACACATGACCTGGCCATCTGGGTGCTCAAATAGCCAATCAGTACATGCATTCATGGCAGTTGTGCATGCAGATTAGAAGTGCAAATGGACATCTGACTTTTTTGAAAAATATCTGACCTTTAGCGTATTAGATGTTGTACAAGAAAATCTGAATTGAACTCAAAGTATTTTAAAATAAACTCTTAGCGCACTTCAGATGGATACTAGATGGTATATTATACTACAGCAAAGGAAAAAGCATGTCTGTGAAAATACCTAGAAAATAATTTGCTAAATTCTGCTCTTCATGTGACCCTCTCCAATTTCAATTTCTTGGATATTTACATACAATTCTGCAGTGGGAGTTATGTGAACATATTGAAGAATATAATTTGGCCTCTGGCTTTCAGGACTAGACTACACTGATACTAGTATAATTCTCTTAGGGTAATATATATAATCAGATGTGGGCCACCATCAGCAGCTGCAATCAGAAACGTAGAAATGCTTTAACACTTTCTGATCTTGCATAACCCCTCTAGTGTGCTTCTAGTCCTTTTGAGATCCAAAATCTCTTGCACTCTGCCTCCTTAAAGCATACCATCATAGCTGGACCTTGCCCCTTATTAACACACAGCATAATACCCACAGCAAGCTAAATAGGAAACAGTAGCTTGTCCAAACATAGCAGTGCTGTCATAAACAGATAGTTAAGGGTTAATGTCTCTTTCACCTGTAAAGGGTTAACAAACAGTGAACCTGGAACACCTGACAAGAGGACCAATTAGGAGACAAAATATTTTCAAATCTCGGTGGAGGGAAGTCTTTATTTTTGTGTTTTTTCTTTGTCCGTTGTTCTCTCTGGGTTCTGAAAGTAACCAGACGTGCACCCAGGTTTCTCTCCAATCTCTCTGATACAATCTCTTATATGTTCAGAATAGTAAGTACTAGGTAGATAAGGTGGTTTTAGTCTTTTGATTGTTTTCTTTATTTGCAAATGTGTATTTTGCTGGAAGGATTTTAATTTG